>NC_025993.2:7857251-8117427 GCF_000442705.2 Elaeis guineensis
AAGGCCTCTCCCCCCATCCGGTCTAAAAGAACCGGGCCTTTGACTTTGCTCAAGTTAGGGCGAGGTTTTCCTCCTGTCCCTAACAGGACTGTGGGGGCACATTAGGGCGTTGTAAGGCCTCTCCCCCCATCCGGTCTAAAAGAACCGGGCCTTTGACTTTGCTCAAGTTAGGGCGAGGTTTTCCTCCTGTCCCTAACAGGGCTGTGGGGGCACATTAGGGCGTTGTAAGGCCTCTCCCCCCATCCGATCTAAAAGAACCGGGCCTTTAACTTTGCTCATGTCAGGACGAGATTCTCCTCCTGTTCCTGACATGGCCGTTGTTTTTGGAGGGGTCATATCCAGTCATAATACATCCACGTTAGGTAGGAGGGGCGCGTTAGCTAGAAAGAAAAGTAGATTCAAAACGAAATAGAAAGTGATATATATTTACAGTTCTCCTGCTCCTCCTTGAGGTCCTCCGACGATGGAGTCGATGGTCCCGATAGGAGGCCGGTCCCCGGGCTGCTCCTCCCTTTTCTGCAGTTCGGGCGGTGGGAGGGCTCTTGGCCGGTCTCCCCTACCCTCAGGCCTGCGGCGGATGAATCTGTCGAGTCGACCTCGCCGGATGAGCTCCTCGATCTCGTCCTGGAGCTGGATGCATTTTTCGGTGTCGTGGCCGTGGTCGCGGTGGTAGAGGCAGAACTTGTTGGGGTTGCGCTTGCCGGGGTACGTGCGCATCCTTTCCGGCCTAGGGAGCTGCTCCCTGACCTCCATCAGCACCTGGGCCTTCGAGGCGTTGAGGGGGGCGTAGTTGCAGAATTTCCCTGGCGGGGAACCCCGCCGAAACCTGTTGTCCGGGCTTCTCTGCCTGCGTGCCCGAGGTGGAGTATGGGCGCGCTTATGTCCAGGAGGGGATCGGGAGCGAGGCCGGGCTTCCTTTGGCCTCTTCTCAACTGCGGGCTTACTAGAATCTCCCGCCTGACGCTCCCTCGCAGTCTCTTCGTCCTTCATTTTGAAGGCCTCTTCTGCTCGGGCATATCCTTCAGCCCGAGCTAGTAGATCAGCAAAATCCCTGGGGTACTTCTTCTCCAGGGAGTACAAAAGATCATTCTTCTGAAGGCCACCTTTCAGGGCGGCCATGGCAACTGACTGGTCCAAGTTCCGGACCTCCAACACCGCGATGTTGAAGCGGTTGACGTAGGCCCGTATGGACTCCCCTTCCCTCTGCTTGATGTTGATGAGGGACTCCGAACCCTTCCGGGGACGCCGGCTGCTGACAAAATGGGCCACAAATTGGTGGCTCATTTGATCGAAGGAAAATACGGTACCCGGCTTCAGAGCCGAGTACCAGTTCCTCGCTGCTCCCTTCAAAGTAGACGGGAAAGCCCGACACAAGATGGCGTCGGGAGCACCATGAAGCAGCATCATCGTTCGGAAGGCCTCCAGATGATCAACCGGGTCCGACGTCCCGTCGTAGCTTTCGAACTGGGGAAGCTTGAAATTCGACGGGATTGGTTCCTGCATAATCATTTGGGAGAAGGGAGGGTCAGTGCAAATATCCTCACCATAAGCGGGAGGCGCGTGGCGGAGTTCTTCGATCCGTCGGTTCATCTCCTGGAGCCTCCGGTCCAGGAAGTCCTCTCGACTTCGAGTCTCGAGGATCCTCTGGCAGAACGGGGGCAGGGATCTTCCAGGGGTGGAGTCATGGTCCGATTGAGGGCTCTCTACCCTCGGATTCGCCTTCCCAGGAAGGACGGGGCGGCTGGCCCGCCCCACCGTCAGGTTCTGGCATTCCGGAGATGCCCCCTCCGGATGCGCTGACGCCTGTGGTTGCTGCTGCTGCATTGCTTGTACGGCTTCGACGAGGTCTTTGACCTGCTGCGCTAGCAAGTCAAACTGCTCCGCGCCGACCGCCGCCGTCGGAGGGGGAGGAGGAGGCTGAGAAACGGGAGGGGAGGCCGGAGCCTGAGATCTGGCCGCGGAGGCCGTGGACCGCCGGGTGGACGCCTTGCGCGGAGGCATTGAGTGTCGATCTCGCAGGGGAGGATTAGGAGTGGATGACGGAGAAACGGTCGGAGGCGGCTCCGTTGAACACTCTTTTAAGAACAAGGGTGCTGCGAAGACACCGAAGGTTCAACCCCTTCCTCTAGCGCCAATCCTGTTGGTGCAAAAATCTGCTTGCGCCGGAGAAGCTGGAGTCGGGGAAGCCGCGGTCGCCGCCGGGACCTGCAAGGGAAGTCTAAACAGGAGGTGGGGTTGCTCCGGCAAGACCCTCCGACGCTCAAGTCAGTTCTCTGCCTCAACAAGAATGGAGTGCTCGAACGGAGAATTTAGCAGAGTTTTGAGATAAGAAAATGAGCTTAGAGAATAACGTATCTGGGTCCCCCTTTTATAGGCGGAGGAGACAACGGATTGATGGCGACGTTTGTAACCGTCTGGTAGTGGGCCGCCCATGGTCAGAGGAATTGATTGCGAAGGATAGTGGAGTAGACACGTGGCCATCACCGCGGCTTGCCATGCAGAATCTGTTACGTGGGGTGGAGCAGCGTCCGTTGTCGTGACTCGCCAGTGGATGGGGGAATCGCCTGGTATCCGCCGCAGGAGGTGGAGCAGGTTCGTGGCCGTTATTGTGGCCTGCCAGGGGGTAGTGGAGCTGTGCGGAATCCGCCACAGGAAGTGGAGCAGGGTGGCGATGGTTACTGCGGCCTGTCAAGGAATGATGGAACTGCGCGGAGTCCGCCACAGGAAGTGGAGCAGGATCATGGTTGTTATTGTGATCTGCCAGGGGGCGCGGATCTGTTGATCGAGGCTCGGCAGTGGTCGGAGTTCGGCCTCTGTAGGAGTCCGGGAGGGGTCCTCCTTTCGGTTGAGGTCGTGGGTGGAGTCCGGCTCCTGTAAGAGTCAGAACCCTCTGCAATCAAAGTTAAAGATGAAGTCCGGCTCCCGTAGGAGTCCGGACGAAGCTTACCAGCAGCTGATACTGAGGTCGGAGCCCGGCTCCCGTAGGAGTCCGAGCGGAGCTGTACTGCTGTCGATGGCGGAGCCCGGCTCCCGTAGGAGTCCGGGCGGAGCTGTGCTATTGTCGATGGCGGAGCCCGGCTCCCTAGGAGTCTGGGCGGAGCTGTGCTGATGTCGGCGGTGGAGTCCGGCTCCCGTAGGAGTCCGGGCGGAGCTGTCCTGCTGTTGATGGCGGAGCCCGGCTCCCGTAGGAGTCCGGGCGGAGCTGTGCTGATGTCCGCGGTGGAGCCCGGCTCCCGTAGGAGTCCGGGCGGAGCTGTCCTGCTGTTGATGGCGGAGCCCGGCTCCCGTAGGAGTCCGGGCGGAGCTATGCTGATGTCGGCGGTGGAGCCCGACTCCTGTAGGAGTCCGGGCGGAGCTGTGCTGATGTCGGCGGTGGAGCCCGGCTTCCGTAGGAGTCCGGGCGGAGCTGTCCTACTGTTGATGGCGGAGCCCGGCTCCCGTAGGAGTTCGGGCGGAGCTATGCTGATGTCGGCGGTGGAGCCCGGCTCCTGTAGGAGTCCGGGCGGAGCTGTGCTGATGTCGGCGGTGGAGCCCGGCTCCCGTAGGAGTCCGTGCGGAGCTGTCCTGCTGTTGATGGCAGAGCCCGGCTCCCGTAGGAGTCCGGGCGGAGCTATGCTGATGTCGGCGGTGGAGCCCGGCTCCTGTAGGAGTCCGGGCGGAGCTGTGCTGATGTCGGCGGTGGAGCCCGGCTCCCGTAGGAGTCCGGGGGGAGTCCGGGCGGAGCTATGCTGATGTCGGCGGTGGAGCCCGGCTCCTGTAGGAGTCCGGGCGGAGCTGTGCTGATGTCGGCGGTGGAGCCCGGCTCCCGTAGGAGCCCGGCTCCCGTAGGAGTCCGGACGGAGCTATGCTGATGTCGGCGGTGGAGCCCGGTTCCCGTAGGAGTCCGGGCGGAGCTGTGCTGATGCCGGCGGTGGAGCCCGGCTCCCGTAGGAGTCCGGGCGGAGCTGTCCTGCTGTTGATAGCGGAGCCCGGCTCCCGTAGGAGTCCGGGCGGAGCTATGCTGATGTCGGCGGTGGAGCCCGGTTCCCGTAGGAGTCCGGGCGGAGCTGTGCTGATGTCGGCGGTGGAGCCCGGCTCCCGTAGGAGTCCGGGCGGAGCTGTCCTACTGTTGATGGCGGAGCCCGGCTCCCGTAGGAGTCCGGGCGGAGCTATGCTGATGTCGGCGGTGGAGCCCGGCTCCTGTAGGAGTCCGGGCGGAGCTGTGCTGATGTCGGCGGTGGAGCCCGGCTCCCGTAGGAGTCCGGGCGGAGCTGTCCTACTGTTGATGGCGGAGCCTGGCTCCCGTAGGAGTCCGGGCGGAGCTATGCTGATGTCGGCGGTGGAGCCCGGCTCCCGTAGGAGTCCGGGCGGAGCTATGCTGATGTCAGCGGTGGAGCCCGGTTCCCGTAGGAGTCCGGGCGGAGCTGTGCTGATGCCGGCGGTGGAGCCCGGCTCCCGTAGGAGTCCGGGCGGAGCTGTCCTGCTATTGATGGCGGAGCCCGGCTCCCGTAGGAGTCCGGGCGTAGCTATGCTGATGTCGGCGGTGGAGCCCGATTCCCGTAGGAGTCCGGGCGGAGCTGTGCTGATGTCGGCGGTGGAGCCCGGCTCCCGTAGGAGTCCGGGCGGAGCTGAGCTGCTCGAAGTCGATTCCGTCGAGGATTTCGGCTGTGGGTATTTTATACCCAACAATATCCATATTATAACAAAGTTTTATTTTTCATTCAATACAGCATATGCAAAATAAAAAAGGGATATACAAATCTGTGCCGATACTCCTCTATTTTCTTTATTTCTAGAGACATATAATGTCTTGAAGCCGAAGACGAAGATAGGCATATTTTGTCTAAATCGAAGAAAATATATGGGATAATGTTAGAGCTGATAATTTGATAAAGCAAGCCATAACCTACAGGATATTTATAAATTACCTTTATAAGTTCTAACCGTCATTCTCGAGAAAATAGAAACAACAGGACCTTTCTACTCTGTCTGCTCAATTGCGTGGTGATCAATAGCCTCGGTTAAGACAGCCCAAAAGATAACAAATAACCTCTGCATGCTAAAAAATATTTACGCATATTTAGGAAGCAATGTACTATACAGTTATCAAAAGATAGATTGTGCTTGTATATGCAACCTCAAGTTCTCAATTTCCAAATTTCTTCTATAAACCTACTTCTGCTTGACGTATACTTGTTCAAGAGCGCCAATGGTCAATATGTGACTGATAACATCTGAAAATAATTTGATAAACACAGCTATAGTATCAAGTTGTAAAACCACTAACAAAAACAAACTTAATTAACACGTACCTACCAAATAAAGATCATTATGGTTTTGGGCTGATAATCTATCGAAGTTAATAAAATTAAATTTTGAAAGAGGTATGTCAGAATGAGGATGATCAACCTACTGCACGCTTGTCTATTTATTAATGTAGATGATATATTTGTGCATAGTAGCTCTGTGACTTCTTTTATTCTGTGCAACATTAAATCGTTCAATAAGACGGATGCTCCCTTCAATCAAAAGGGTTTTCAATTGCACTGAATCTTCTCTACAAATAGATGCTTGGATAGTATCTCCTTGTAGTTATTTAAAAAAAAGAAATAAGAGAGATTGTGCATAACCAAACAGATTACCATCACGACCTTCTTGGCGATAAAGATACAATCGACACTCAGTAGCTGATCATCAGCATTGGAATTTATCGAATCCCAAATTCTTGCAATCCTAATCTTTATTTTTCAATTTTGTTTTTCCAATGATAGATCCAAGAGCATATTGTATTCCATTATTTCGATCACTCTGCACGAACAAATTTTTAAAAAAAAAGTGATGTACGGGGTTACAATACATATGGTTATATGATCATATAAGTATATAACAATTTTTTAAATGATGAAGCACCTTGAGGCAAGTCCGAAAAAATTTTCTTGAAGACTATATTCTTTGTATAATTTTCATATCCTTTATGATTATTTTTTATCAAAATCTTCAAACCGTTGCATGAGATAACACACGAGAGAGCAACATAAAGTTGACCATGATTAAATATCGGATTCAGCAAATATAATCTAACTTTATTCAATATTTGATCTTGACTTTTGTTAATAGTCATGGCGTAGCAAACTCTTGTTGTAAACTGCCTTCGTTTAAAAATAAATGGCCATTTTATTTCCTTCACCTGCATTATAATGCGAGGAATGTATATTCTGGCATCGATGTTAGCACTTGTTATGACCTCCGCTTCAATGACTTTTGCTGTCAAATTTGTTACTATCAATCTTATACCATTGCAAAAGCTCATACTTTGATTTATATTTTGCAGTAGCATTATTGGTGTACCCTTTTTCAACCTCAATTCATGATGTGGAATGCCACTAAATTTTAAAGAATTTAGAAACTCGATTGGATAAAGAACATCCTCACATGCAGCATCCACTGATGTCTGATATATTGAACCTGAACTTAAGTACTTTCTTTCTTCACCAGAGAGAAGGGAAAGTAGGTGCATGTTTATTTCATCCGCCATTTCATTTATAGGTGCAATGATAGTTCTCTCTTTTAGGTATGTATGATCGAAGAAGTTTTATTCAAAATCAAAATAAATTATAGGAGCAATAATCTGAACATGATCCGTATCAGTTTTTATGAGTAGATTATCCGAAATTTTTGTGCACGTTGTCATGGCAGGCCTGTCTACATAGAAGTCACAGAAGTCAGTGTGCTGTTTCGTCAAATGAGGACAACTTTAAGAAAGATATATGTCCCGGCATGATTAAGACGCTTGCTATTGAAGCAGCATGCAGCTAGTAACATGAAGGGTGCTAAGGTTACCATTTCCAGAAGTTCCATTGATGAAATCATTCAAAATAGGGACCCTTAATTTATAGCATGCAAATACTAGTGGCATACTGCCTGTCACTTATTTCTGATTCAGAGGGTCAGAGCTGCTTTTCAGCAAAGCTGATGGAAGACCTGTTTCATTTGAAATATTCTCTAGTCCCAGTTCATTTGGATCTCCATGTGAAAATGAACTTTGTTGCTCAAGGATGTATTTTGGCTTTTTCATTATAAATGAAAAATTTTGTTTTTTTAATTCAGATCAAAGTTATTAAACCCGGCCCGGGCCTTAACCCGGATAAGGCACCGGGTTAATGAGTCAGCGGTCCAACCGTCGGGTCAACGGTTGAACCGGCGGGTCAATGCACAAATCATAAAATCTAAAATTTAATAACCTGTTTATATCCAGAAATACAATAATAGTCCTGATAATATATATTCCAATGCTACAAGTATCAAAATACAAATGAAACAAAACTGTAATCCTATAAATACAAATAATTAGACTAAAATATTGATGAATATAAAGATTTAATGGCATAAAGTTATAAATGCATAATAACTAGTAGTTTAAACTTTAAAACATAACCATCCACATCTGCTAGCAAAATGAAAAGTTTTAACAAACAAGTACATAATAATGTACGACATTTCACTTCAATATCTTTAAAAAAAAAAGTTAAAAGTGATAAACAAGTACACAATATAAAAATTCAAGCTAATGGACTGAAATTTATGTCAATATTTGCAAAAACATCTTCTTGAGTTGCAATGTTCTCATCTCCTCCATCTTCTCTCCTATTCGCATCATTTCCATCATTTTCACCATCATCACCATCCAAATCTTCCAAGTTCAATATATCTACAAAATCATAATTTTAACAAAAAGTTAAAAAGAAAAATCATATGTAATAAAATTGTAATAATATTTTATTCATAAACTATATAATAAAATAATTCGCTCACCATTATTATTATTTTCTTGAATAGAACATGATGCCAATTCACGGTGAAAAGTTTCTAATTCCTCACTAGTTAACTCCGATGGTTCATCGACTAATATCCACGCATCATTATCACCAAACAATTCAAAGTCAATAGGATCATAGTTGCGACCTTTGAAATAAAACCTGTATTTAATATTTATTAGTCTGAAAATTAAATAACAAGAAATAAATACAAGCAATTGGATATCATTCACAATAAAATTACCTTTGTTGTAGTCTCAAATTATAGTGCACAAATACTAGATCATTAAGCCTTTGATGCTCTAATCTATTTCTCTTTTTAGAATGAATATGTTCGAAGATGCTCCAATTTCTCTCACACCTGGATGCACTACAAGTTTGGCTTAAAACATGAATAGCTAACTTTTGCAAATTAGGTGCACAACTTCCATAGGTGACCCACCATTCATCTAGATACAAAATATTGTATTTGTTAAAATAGAATGTAATTGAAAAAACTTTATATCAATAAAACTAATGAAAGCATAAGAACATAACTAAGAAACAAGCTTACCTGGAGCCAAGCGACTTCGATCATTTATAGCCGATGAGCGTCCAAAGTCATTTTCTGCATTTCTAAATAATCTCATCTCATTAGTTAAGTTCCCCTGCAAGGTTGGATTACCAAATGAATATCTCTCTATGACATCTAAGAGTCCAGAAACACTACGAGGATGTTTATCCATAAGTTCTGAGTCATATTGAAAACATGGATTCAACCAAAATCCAGCTGCATGAAGATTTTGATGTAATTGCAAATCCCACCGAGAATCAACTATTCTCAAATAAGGTTCAACTACAATCTTTCTCCTTTTAAATCTCTTGATCATTTCATCTCTAGCTTGATGCATAGCATGATACAAGTAACCCATTGAAGGTCTATCATCACTGTCAACAATCCTCAAAACTCGAATTAAAGGCTCTGTTAGTTTAACAATGGTTGCACATTCATTTCAAAAAAGAGAATTAAGCACGTCATCGGTGAGCTTTTTTTCTTTACTATCTTTAGCATAAGCTGAAGTTGTCCACTCTCTAGAAGTCACCATTGCTCTTAATGCATCTTTGTGGCCCAATATGCTTTGTAAAGCAATAAAATTGGTAGCAAAACGTATAGGTGCCGGACGAATTATCTTCTTTCCACCAGTAAATTTTCTCATCAAATATAAAGGATAACAATGATTATAAATATATTTTGTGATACCTGCAGCATGGGCTACGGTGTTCTTCACTGAAACTAACTTGCCAATGTCTTGCATGATGAGATTAAGAAAATGAGCAGCACAAGGTGACCAAAAAAGTGTAGGAAAGTCTTGCTCCAACTTTTTACCGGCAGCAACATAGTTTGCAGTATTATCAGTCACTATATGAACCACATTTTCAAAACCAACGGACATGACAATTTCTTTGAACAACTTATACAACATATCAGCTGTCTTTGAGGTATCTGAAGCATCCACGCTTTTCAAAAATACGATCCCTCTAGGACAATAAACTAAAAAATTAATCAAAGTTCTCCTACACTGATCTGTCCATCCATCAGCCATGATTGTGCATCCTGTTTTCTTCCATGTAGCACGAAAGCTTTCAACATACTTTTTCACCTCATCAACATTCTTGGTTAACAAATAACCACGAACAGAATGAAAATTTGGAGCTTTGTAACCAGGCCCCATACTAGCTATTGCATCTATCATGCACTGATAATACTTAGAGTTGACAGCATTAAATGGCACACATGCATCTATCATCCATTTTGCCACTGCAAGATCACACCTTTCAACTGCTTCTTTGTTTTGCAACAAGCTTTTTATAGTTGGTTGAGCACCAGGAGTTGTTCTTGGCATGAAATAATTTTCAATTGTTCCTAGTTATTTTTCTTTTCCACCTTCTATATTTTTACCTCTTGTATTACCCGTAGACTTGTTTGATGAGGGAGGAATTTCTTGTATGTCATCATCTTCACCTAATTGCCTATAATATACTTGTTCCTCATGTTCCTTATGCCTTGCACTAAAGGGATTGTAATCTTCACCCATTTCCTTTGTTCTTTTCTTCTTCTCACTAATAGCTTGAATATTTTGTATCATTTGACGACGAATATCCGCCGGCACCTTGCGACATGGTTCTACTTCTCTTTTTACTCCTGCAAGATGTTGTTTGAAGCGATTGATCCCACCACCAGCAAATGACTTTCCACAATACAAGCATGCCAACTTCATCCTTTTGGTATTACCACTAAGTTCAGGAGCTTCTCTAC
This sequence comes from Elaeis guineensis, assembly GCF_000442705.2. Lineage (NCBI taxonomy): Eukaryota > Viridiplantae > Streptophyta > Magnoliopsida > Arecales > Arecaceae > Elaeis > Elaeis guineensis. Next base: position 7,867,341 of record NC_025993.2, read on the forward strand.
AATGATTCCATGCAGGATCACTTTTACCTCTAACCCCAGTTACTTGAGTGGATGAAGTATTACTTGAATCATCCATGGATGGCATACTTCCCTCAACAGAGGCCATTTTGATAATCTACAAAGAAAATTAAATTAAGCTATAATTTATAAGTAGAAGATAAAATAAATAAATAACAAGATCAAGTCATCAACATCTTCTTTCATTTCTATCCAATTTTTTTTCCCATGATCCTATAGAGTCAAACTCATGGTGATCACAGATTACAGAAATTAAAAAAATAATATTTAATATTTACTGTATCAATCAACATAGCATCATTAAAAAAAAAATTTTTTTTCATGTTCACGGAATCATGGGTGTTTACTGTACTGTAGTGTTTACAGTAATACTGTATTACTGTGACACTGCAGTAAAAAAAAAAAAAAATTTATCGTGTCCGCAGACAGTCACACACTCACACTATCACTGTATCACAGTCACAGGCTCACAGCATTTAAAAAAAAAAAAAAAATTTGCCGTGTCCGTGGCTGTATACGGAGGAGGAGGAGGAGGCGGCGGAAGGGGGAGGAAGGCGGACGACCGACGGCCATATGGAGGAGGAGGAGGAGGAGGAGGAGGAGGAGGATGCGAAGGGGGGAGGGAGCCGAGTGGAGGAGGCAGAGGGGGGAGCGTACGGAGGAGGAGGCGGAGGGGGGAGGGAACGGAGCGGAGGAGGAGGCCGAGGGGGGAGGGGGTTGAGCGTACGGAGGAGGAGAAGGAGGCGGCGGAGGGGGGAGGGAGCCGAGGGAGGAGGAGGCAGAGGGGGGAGGGAGTCGAGCATACGGAGGAGGAGGAGATGGCGGAGGGGGGAAGGAGCCGACGGAGGAGGAGGCAGAGGGGGGAGGGGATCGAGCGGAGGAAGAGGAGGCGGATGGCGGAGGAGGAGGAGGCGGAGGGTGAAGGCGGCCGAGCGGAGAAGAAAGAGGCAGAGGGAGGTCCGGACTCCGGAGGGGAGGGGGCGAGCAGAGGAGGGCAGTCGCGGACTCGCGGTTGGAGCCTTGGAGGAAGCAGACGGAGCAGAGCTGCCGGACTCCGGAGATTTGAAAAAAAAAAAAAGAGTTAGATTACTCACCGGAGACGGAGAAGACTCGGTTCTCCTCTCCTCCTTCGCTGCCGGCTGCCGCTGCTGATTTCGTCGCTGACGACGCCGAGGGAAGATGGCTGACTGGCTGAGGTTGGGCCGCTGGGGTTTGAGCTCGGGAACAAAGAGACGAAGGGACGACGGGAGGAAAGGTCGAAGGGGAGTCGAACGGTCGATCTCGAAAATAAAAAAAAATTAATTTTTAATTTTACGGCTCAACCGGGTTAGACCGGGTCAGATGGTTCACGGTTCAACCGGCCGGTTCATACGGTTTTAACCGAATTTTAAACATAAACGGTTTAATTAGATAACCGGCCCGGTCTTCTGATCGGGTCACCGGGTTTTCGGTCCGACCGGCCGGACCGGGCCGGGTTTAATAACAGTGATTCAGATTTGCTTGGCAAGTATAAGCTATTGGTGACTTTTTATCTGCAGGTTTCTTAGTCTCGAACCATTTGTTTATGTATTTTTTGATCACTTTAAGAGCAATAATAAATACACTGAATTCCTTTAATTATTTTAAATACTGATAATATGATATCTGAATTTTAAATTTTCATGCCCAGCTGAATTGCCAGACTTGTGTCTGTGCTAATTCACGGGAGATCAATAAGCTCGGGAGAGACAGCAACAACAAAACCAACCAGCAAGAAGTAACTTCAGTCATAAATACTTTATAGGCACTACATTAATCGATCATAAATTGTTCATGAAATTTCAATACAATCATGAGGTTAGCTAGTAAGGAAAAGGAAATATTTGTGAATAATAATTCCATGACTTGAAAGCAAATTTACCATCCTGCCTTGAGTAGCAATTTATGTTGTTTTTTTTATAATTATTTTTCTTAGTATTTTGCAGAGTAACAGGCGTACCAGTTTCTTCAAGAAATATAACCTTGGTTGTTAAAAAAGATCTTGATAATGTTTTTTCTGCATTATGGTGGCTCCTTCCACATCTGTTAACTGTTAATTTCTATCATAATAGAAACTATGTCAGCTACTAGAGTCTGATTGCAGTTTTAATCATAATTATCTAGGCCTACATTCTGACCCTAGTCAAAATGTGGATTGGAGATCCAGACCTTCTAGGTTAACATGGACGATTTGCCTGGGGAAAAATGGAAAATTAGAACAAAGGATCCCATGGTCTTCTTTCTTGGTCCAACTTAAGCCTTCCAAGGTTCTCAATCGCCCACAATTACTCAACCCAATCAATCACACAGCCCTGGAGGCCAAACCAGGGCTTGATTCTGTAATGCGTCATTTTGTTGGTTATATTTTCGAAAAGACTTATTTTATCAGGGCATAAATGTTGCAAGCTTGTTGTTTACTACCTGTCGCGTAATAATTAAAAAAAAAATCATTATTTTTAAATATTATCCGTATTTTATATTTGTTTGGCTTTCTTGTGTAATAAAACAACATTTGACGTGACCAAAACCTTGATGGCATCGCTCCTCATTAAGCCATTATTTGCAGGGCCTATGAAAGAACGGTTGGGATCAGGGGGCCCTGGCAAATCCGAGCGTTTGTTTCCGAGCCGAACGTTGCTGACAGGAAGGGAGACCGTTACTATTATCGTTTTTTTAAAAGTTCAAAATTTTGACCCTTCTCTGAAGTGCAGAGGAGAACGAAGAAAGAGAACGAGATCTAAGACATCCAGAGTTTCCATCAGAGCCCGTAAATTTCCATGTTCCTGAATCCCGTTTGTGGTTTTTTATGCAATCCAAATGCCTCAAATGTGATTTTTCTTGCTTTTATTCTCCCATTTGGTAGGTGCAGTTTTCACGAATATGGTTGTTTCCCATTGTATGAAGAGTTTTTTTGTCCCTTCCCTTTGTCTCTTGGTATTTATTGAAGATTACTGAAAATATGGTCTGTTTAAATATACCTTGTGGAGTGAGATCATGTGGAGATTTTGATGGCTAAGAGAAGATATTTCTCTGCATCTATGTCATTTTATGTGTGACGGGACCTGAATACTTTGTTTTATTCTCAGAGACAAACTTGCAGTGGATCAGATGTGGTTAGACTTCGTTTGAAGCCCCCAGTGAAGTTGAATTTTTACGCTCTGGTTCGGACTTTTTGTTCATATTTCTCTTTCATCCTTTTGTCTTCTCTATTCAGTTATAATTTAAGTCTGATTGTTATTTTTGTCCTTTTTTTTAAAAAAAAATTCCTTTTTTTGAAAAGGATGTTTGTGTCACTTTGCATTTGTTGTGATTATTCTTGTTCTAATGAGCAACTAAATCACACGAGAGCAATTCTTTTTTCAAAATAAAATAGGTTTTTTTTTTTAAAAAAAAATTACATGACCTAAAGATATCTGATTTCTGAAGTGAATTTAATAGTTGTTCACATTGGGCCTGTGTAGGATTGGGCAGCGAGGAGCACATCAAACAATATTTTTCTAAGGAATTGAGCAGATGAGTGACAGCTGATACTGATTCCATGGGGAACATTGTTGGTTCATTTGTTTCAGGCTTTATTAAAGTTGTCGGTGACTTGCTTGGAGCTCCATTAGATTTTCTTTCTGGAAAATCTTGCGGGTAGTATTAGAGCTAGTGATTGAGTTCTATTTTACCCATATTAGTTGTTATATGTTTCATTAAAATTTTTTGACATTCAAGTTTCATCTCATATTATCTGCTGCTCTTATGGTGATTTAGTACTGAACTTCTCTTCAAGATAACCTTAGCGCTTTGCTTGTTTACTATGGCATGCAATTGTCTCTCGCTTTATGGAATACCAAGAAATTACTACATGAAAATGCTATTATCAGTGATTTAGCAAACAATAAGTTGGGTTTTGAACCCATTTAGCATAAAATGAGGTGCATTTTGTTCTTTTTCATTATCGAAAAGGCTAGATGTTCAACTGATATTGGACCACCACAATTCCTATAATTGAGGTTGGGCATGTACTGAGAATTCTGTATCCTGTCATGTTATTATATCCACAATTCAAGTATTCTTTCTTGGGAGATAATTTTGTTTCTAGGATGATTAAGCACTTCTGAGAAAGTTTTCTGGCATGGAAACTAGATGCTATTTTGTTTTTTTAAAGGACTGGAATTGCAGTTCTGAATATTTGACAGAAAGGACTAATTTAAGAATCTATAGTTTATCTAGCTATTTACATGGTACCAATATATGTCAATCTAAATGAAAAAACTAAAAAAATTACAAAATAGTGAGTTGTCTTGGAGGGGTACTCTCAGTAATAATTGATGGCCGGACTAGTAAATCAGGTTGTTGGAGAGTGGGTGGAAAGAGAGTGAACAATAAAACTAAAGACCAATGCCAAACTCTTCTTGCTTAATCTATCAACAGATGCATTTAGTTTATACCCAGAATGTAATTCTAGAGATTCTTCTAGTTTTTTTTTTTTTCTTCTTGCATTGCTTTTTAAGGTAGAAATTTTCGATAATTATACAATTAGCTTATAGATTCATATTTACCAATGACATATCATTTGAATGGTGCATCTTTTTTATATTTCTCAGTTCTCTGAATGTTATTTACCAAAGAGCTCTAGCTAGTGATCCTCTGAAGCCATGTATCTGACAAAAGAGTATTTTGACATATAGCATTTTTATTTCTTATGCCTCTTTCACACCTTAAAATTTTTTATCAGCTCAGTATGTGGTTCAACATGGGATTTAGTTTGTTACATCGAGAATTTCTGCATTGCCAATCTTTTGAAGATGCTTGCTGTCTTAGTCCTCCTTTATATTGGTGAGTATATATACTCCATGGATTAATTTACAGCTCCCAAAAGATTAAATCCACCTAATATTTTCTCTCTCTTATGACATGCAGTACTATTGTTCTTCTACCTTCTATACAAAATTGGTATCTGTCACTGCATTGGTAAGGGTACGTGCAAGATGCTATGGGCATGTTTGACATCATGCTTCTCGATCTGCAAGTATGTATGCATGTCTTTATGGTTTAAGTCCAAGAATTTGAAAAGAATGAATGAGGAGCACCTAAGAGATATCGATGACTACTATGATTCCACTACAAGCAATGATGACTTGGAAGATACAATATCATATACGCATAAACCAAGGTCGTTAGAGTTTCGAAAATTATTCTCTCAAAGATCAAGAGAACGCAGAAGGATTCACTTGGAGAGGTCTCTAAGGCCAAGGAGTCACCGAATAAGAGTCGGGATTAGCTACATGGATTCGAATGAGAGAGACCCAAGAAAGCATCATAGGCATGCAGATGCACTCCATAACATTAAGGTTACTCACACATCCAAATTTGTGCAGAAAGGCAATCCAAAACGTATTCACTATAGGAAGTGGTGAGGATCCAAGAGATGGGAAGTTTTCTCATTCAAGCTCTAGATTGTACGATAATAATAATGATGTTTTCAATGTTACCTGTCCTCATGTTTACATTTGTCCTCCATATTTAAGATTTGGCAAGTTATTGGCTCATTTTCTTGGTGGTGAGAACAAGTTGGTCTGTGCACACAGAACTGAGCAACTACTGGAACTATTTATCATCATAAATGAGAAAGTACTTGGAAAGCCACTACAACGGCTACATAAAAAACAATAATTAATTTCTATAATTGTTGTTATTGCTGTTGTCTCTTGGGGGAAAATTGGGCATTAGTGTTGCTGTTATTGATATCATTATTATTATCTTCATGTATGAATGCGCAATTTTGACAGCTTGTTGGTTGAATGTCCCATGCTACCTTTTTCATCTATTTTAGCAGTTGGCCACCAATATAGCTCTGTATTTTTCATCTACAGAGGCAATTTTCTTTTTTCTTCTGCTAAATCTTTGATGTTCAATTGCTGAATGGTCCAATGCTACCTTTAATGCCCAAGTCTGCATGACATTTATATTCTATACTCATGTTTGTCTCGGTTGGGGTTGAGTTGGACATGGTTTGGGTCGGATATGGATGAGGTCAAAATTTTGTAACCCCGAGCTCACCTATTTATTAAATAAGTCAAAATTCCAGATCCAAAACTGATCAGTTAACCTATCCCAATCCGCATAACTGATTTGATAAACAAATTGAATCAAATAAATGAGTTAAAAGTTTAATTGGGTTTTTAAGAAGTTAGATGGGTCTTAACATGTTAAGCATGTCGGTTTAAATAGGTTTGAAATGGATTAAATAGGTATTGAATGAGTCAAACAGTCCTAAGCAGGTTAAATGGATAAAGTCATGAGGATCCAATTAACTCAATCATTTAATAACTTGCTTAGATGGACTAATCCATTTATGATCCAAATCTATGTATGTTAGTTGGAAGTCAGTTGGAAGTCAAATTGATGGGTCGGATAGTAAATAGCCACCCTAATTTTAAGAAGGGAGCAAAGAATCTTTCAAACAACAAAAAAAATTCCTTATACTTCTCTAAAACAGTTTCTAGGAGCCATGATCTCATAAATCTCAGCTGTCTCCATGGGCATTAGCACCATTTAAGATTTCTATGACTTTATGATGTTGGAGTTCTTCCTTTGTCCACTGATTTTCTTGTACAACTACAAGATTGACAGGATATATAATTTTGCTTTTGACCAACTAATGCATATGCTAATTGAATTATTAGGTTATATAATTGATTTTCGTTAAGATATTTTACTTGTACATTTTGGTATTATTATATGATTTCTATACACTGGATTGGTTGACATTTATTTACCCTGGACACGTAAGTGATATGCTTAATTATTTTTATCTACTAATTTAAAAGCATATACAGGTATCTAAGACTACCAATGTGTCCACACAAAAAAAAAAAAAAAAAAAAATCCTATGACTGTCACTAGAAATTATCTGCTTTTCTTATTTTCTTTTTGCTTGGTGGGGTGGAAATGAATGCAGAAGTAAAGAGTAAATATATTGACTAATGCTCATGTTGTGCATATTGTTTATGTCATTTGTGAGTCATCATTGAGAAATTACATGCAATTAATGTCCAGATGCAGTTACATCTCTTTTGTTCTTCCGAACTAATATTATGAGATTGAGATGGACTATATTTCTTCCTTGAAAAAAAGGTTCTAGATTGTTAAAAAGTACAAATTTTAGATCAGACAAAATATATTAAATTTATCACAGAACCTCCTAATATGTGTTTATATTCAGGTAGTATTGCCATATGTTCACACAAAAATTTTCCATATTGCAATTATAGATTTCAAAGATTAAGTTATTATTTACAATAGAAAATTATCACAGCTAAGCAAGGTTTTAGTGTTCAATGGACTTTAAATAGTTGTTAATATGGGTGTGACTATTAATTTCAAACTTCATCCCCATTTTTTGTTGATATATATATATATTGGAGGAATATAAGGTATCCTAGGAATTATTACAGTCTACCCTTTCTCCCCCCCCCCCCCCACCCCCCCACCAAAAAAAAAAATCATCCATCCTCTCTTCTCTCTGAGATTATATACATACGTGTACGTATGTATGTGTGTGCATATATACATACAAATCAGAAAGGAACTATGCTTCTCCTTCCTGTTTTACGTGAACCACAAAGAATGTTGCTAAGACTCGGTAATGGAGAATTAAAACGGAATAATTTTGCCACGACACAATCTCTGTTGAACATGTGTTATGCTCATAGAGATCCTGGTATCAATTGCTTAGCTCTAGCTTCCACATGGCCAACTCCATCAATAGCAGTTGGTTTTAAAAGTTTTTTTTTAATTTTTTTAAGACAAAGTTAATCCATCAGTCCCTTATCACATAGCATGCTAGAGCCTGTGTTTATTAGCCATAAAACAAACATATTATGCCTAGTGAAAGGGACATTTTCCAACGTGAGCCGGCTCTAAGGGCCTAGAAGAGGCCCCCCTAAGTTTTTTAGTGACATTCCAAATAGAACTTAGGACTATTCATTGTTGTATTATGGGCACATTATTGTCGGTGGTCCAACCAATCGAATAGCCATCATATTATTGGCAAGGTCATACTTAATGGATTGTTTCTATGAAAGGATCTATTGCAGTGCGGTTGTCTATTGATCAAGGGTCTAACTTCAACACATACGGCTCGAAATAGCTAGACTCTTGGCCTATTATGCTTGAAATATTTGGAACTCTTAAATTGTGATCTTCCAAACTATGGCAGTAGATACTATGCCATTTTTCTGAAGTTTCAATGAAAAAATGGAAAATACTTATGTTTTGCTTGAGGCTTATTCTCCTAGTTACCTAAGCAAAAGTCGCCATCTCCAAACCCCATATCTATACCATTTTATTATAGTATCAATGCATGGTACGATACAAGGCATATTAAAAATGTCAGTGCATTATGAGGCTAAATATTGGTTCAATACGATACGTTTGGTATAATATAGTAAAAACTAATATAGTCAGTATGGCAAATCTTGTACCAAAAACTATTAAGATATAAGTTTGATGCACGCACCATTATAATCTAGTTGTCTTTTTAACTTGGATTTTGAACTTTAGTATTGGAAATAATCTCAATTAGAAAGAAGATGTATCTACGACAATCTTAGTCAAGATCTAAGCATTAGGCATGCTTACTGCTTCCACTTCATTTTGGGCTGATTGTTTGGACAGTTATTTAATTTTTTAAACCCTTGTAATGTCTCCTGCTTTGTTACAAAGACAAATATATGAATCAAGGTATTCTATAGGCTCTACAAATCTTAAGATCGGAGGAGCAACTGCATCTCTATATCAGCCTGCTTCTCTCATCCTTCTCCCATCTTCATGATAGATGTGTCATCAAGTTCTAGCATCCAAACAGGCCCTTTATAATGACCATATCTTGCATTGAAACTAGTTAATTGAAAAGTGATAATCTTTTTAGGAATGTTGCAATAATCTTTTGGTTGGATAAAACAAGTCATTAATCAGTTCCCAGTGGTGATTAGTACTTATGTAAGAGGAAGTTATACAATGGTAGCTCATCTTTGGTTTTACTTTGCTTTGTTAGGTGGAGACTCCCAGCTGCCACAAGATTGGTCTCCTTGGATTTTTTTTTTTTTCCCTTTTATTTAGATCTATTTCCATCTCTTCTTCCGTTTGTCGGCTAAAGTGACATCCCAACTGTGTGAATACTTTATTGGCCTTTCCCTTTCTTTTTCACGTGAGATTATGATGTGAGACCCTTCACCCTGTCATGCTTATATGATGCAGATATACATAGAGAGAGGGGAGGAGACAGAGAATGAGGGGACCCATATATAGTTAGGTGCCAACATCCGTACACTTGGGGGGCCAGGGATTTCTTTACGAGGGTAACATCAGCAGCTAGTACGCAAAAGGATTGGAATTTATAGCTACAAGCAATAATGCTTGCAATGATAGCATGGATGGGCCATAAGCATGAAGCATGGATGAATGATAGGTGATTGCCAAAATTATCTTTTGAAGTTGGAACCACTAAAAAGATCTAGACTTAGTTCCATTGACTGCTGTACTATAAGCATGTATTTAGATCCACTTTCACCAAGATTCAATAGGTTATATAGATTTGGAGGACAGCTATGTAACTCATGTCTGTTGGTCTCTCTTGTTTGGAGGCAAAACCACATTAACACCTCACTACCATGGGCAAAATTTTTTGGGCACTTTGGAAGTCTATTAAAAGGATTTATGAAGCAGTTTGCTCTGACAGCATTTTTCAATCAAGTTATAGGTTCTTCCACAATCAAGTAATTTTATCAAAAGTTGACCTAGAAAGCCTAAATTAGAAGTTTTCATAAATTTAATATGTTTTGATAGCATTTCACCTAGAATAATATAGAAATCCTCAAATAGCTCTATAAGATTCAAACCTACTACCTCCTAAATAAAGGATAGGAACCATAGCTTGGGGTAAGTTTTGGTAAATTAATCTTTCTTTCTTTTGTGAATTACATGCAAGGGCTTTTAAATAAATGGATAAATTAAACTACCTTCCAACGTTATTATATAAAAGATCATGAAATCAGTAGGTCCCACATGTAGTGATGTGAAAAATATATAACCACTAGTAAATAATTAATTTTTTAATCTAAAAAAAATAAAAAGTATCTGATTTTGTCTCATGTGAATTGCACGCCCCAATGCTAATTTATAAAGCTAATTTTATAGGTGCATAATCACAGAAAATTATATCCTACATCGTGTCCATCAATATGGCCATGCATTGCATCAATAAACATGCCTACTTTCTTTGGGCCAATTACCATGATGAGTACATCATGAATAGTTTTATGAAAACAAAACGAGATAATTAGCATACTAAAAGATCATATAGTGCATGTAATATAGGATATAGTTTCTTCGTAATCATGATCGCTTTCTCTTCTAAAGTTTCATATATTGTAAAATTTAAGCAAAATGCTGGTGTGCCATTATATGACCGTATGTAGGAAGTGAGTGGCATTATTTTTTTCATCATTTGTGCATATATATCTTGGAGTACGGATTATTTACAATGCATGCGTAGCACCATAGAATGTGGTATGTTTGTGGATGGCGATGATCACAAAATAGACGGTTATGAAACAATATGTTCGTGTAAGGCCATCCATCCTATAATGGATATCATCCATGGGTGTACCGCATTTTATGATGCGTGGGACCCTTAAGGTGTTTGCTTCTCTTCTCAAATAAATACATCTCATTCTTTAGCAATTATAGACAAAGAAAAGTATGCCACAAGAAAAGGTTTTACTATCCTTACCAATTCGCATTAGACTGACAACACTGATCCAAGTAACTTCTAGTGAGAGACATTATGAGAGCCAAGGATACTTTCTCTCCCTCCACATGCATCTCACGTGCCTTGGCATTCTGCTCGCATCCTCCAACTGCCAAAGTTCCAACCAATGCCTTCATCTCCATGTCCTCCTCCAATTGGAAGCCAGACGAAGGAGGAGGGTCTTTTCATTCTCTCTCTCTCTCTCAATCCCCAAATGGATACTTACCGGAATAAGAAGTCACACATCTCTCTCCCTTCCATCCGTTACCAATCCTTCCTTTCCTTCTCACTCTCTCTCTCTTTTGTTTTTTGCTTTGTTTAGGCCATCAGTAGTGGCTCGTTGCTGGTTCTTCTTCTCGCCTCTCTCTTTTCTCTCCTCTCCTCTCCTCTAGTTCTCCCAATGGGCAACCCCATGGACTTCTACTTTAAGGTGCTGGAAATCCCCAAGGACTCCTCCCCCCAAGAAATCCGCGCCGCCTACAGAGCCCTCATCAAGAAGTGGCACCCCGACAAGCACCCCGCTTCCTCCAAGCCCCAAGCCGAGGCCAAGTTCAAAGCCATCACCCAAGCCTATGAGGTTCTCCTTCCCATAATTTCCCATTCCCCGCTATTTTATCTCTAATGCTTAAAGTTTTATCCTTTTGTTGTTTTCGTTGTTGTTGCTGTTGTTTTTGTTCGTCGACCTTCCTCTTCTGAGTGTATTTCTCTCAATTAACACCATCCTATTCCACCAATTTGGTCTGACAAGCTTAAAAATCTCATCTTTTCTTCTTCCCCTTCTTCTTCTTGCTGATGTTGATGATGCAGAACCTCAACATTACCTGAAAATCCTGGAATTCTTTTTTTTTATTGGAGATTTTGATGTTACAGGCCCTCCTCTTCTTGTTTTATGTCTCTTAACCTCGTCCCATTACCTCAATTGTATTAAAAAGAGCTTAAAATTCTCTTCTCTAGATGTTGTTCTTGTTGTTATAGGTCCTGTTCTTCTCATTTTATCTCTCTTAATCCCATCCCATCACCTGAATCTAGTCCAACAACGTAAAAATCTCTTCTTTTGGTGCTGTTCTTGTTGTTATAAGCCCGTCTTATTATATCTCTCTCAGCTCTGTCCCATTCCTAAATTTTATCTCACACAAGCTTAAAGATCTGTTTTTTTCTTTCTTTTCCTTTTTGTTGTTTCTATAGGCTCTTAATGTTCAGGAGGACAGCAGAGCCATGTTTGGGTTCTGCAACGCCGTCGGGGGCGGCGGCGCGGGAGGGGGGTCGAACAGTGGCTGGGAAGCGGCGAGACCGTCGCCGCTGCGGAGGCAACGGAGCCAGGAGTTATTCCCTCAGAGCGGCTCAGGGAGGGATTCCAAGGACATGCACTACTCCATGGGCGCCAGCAGCCCAGTGGGGAGGCCGACGTTCTCGGTGCCGGCTTGCCGTAAGCCCCCGCCGGTGGAGCACAAGCTCGAGTGCACGCTCGAGGAGCTCTTCCGTGGCTGCAAGAAGGAGGTCACGTTCACCAGGGACGTTGTCACCAAGAACGGGTATATGTCCTGTTTCTTCTCCCCCTTCTTCTCTCATAATTTTTGCTGGTATTTAATTATTTCTTGTTGGAGATTCTGCAACTCTTTATCTCAAAAAAATTCTGTAACTCCTCGAATCTACCGCAAGAAGAGTGTTTTTTTTCAGGAAAGAAGAAAAAAGAAGAAGAAGAAGCTGCAATCTTCTTTGAAAAGTGATGCCTTTATTCCAAAAAAAAAAAAATTATTATCTATTTATTTATTTATATTTACTATTTATATTTTTATTTTATTCTTGCGAGGGGATGGTTGTTGGAGGCAATTGCTTTGCTATAGTTGGTGATTCTTCCATTCATCCTACCACGGAAAGAGATGGAAAGTTACAATTTTGTCCCCAAAAAAAGCAGGAGGTTTAGTTGCTGTTGCTTTCTTTTTTAAAAAATTATGGAATTAAATTATAAGGATGGATTGAGGACATCATTGAATTCCCTTTCAGAAGGAAGAGTTTGAACTGGTAGTTTTATTGCCTAGGTTGATCCCAACCAACCAGATTATTATCTGAAATATTATACTATATGAGAAGGATGGGCACTTACTTTTTGAAACTTTTTTCTTACATTAACCAAGTAAGCAGAGTTATCTTATCTTTACGTTCTAACATTTATAAAAATGTTTCAAAAAAAAAAAAAAGACATGTATGAAAAATGGTTATTCATGAAGTCAACAGAAAGACTTGTTGAGGCGCTATATGAAGGTATTGGTATGCTTGGTAAATATGTCACAAAGGAATAGCTTTGCTCCAATGAAATTAATTATAGTTGCATATGATTTGAATCTACCTGAAAACAGAGCAAAATGTTCAGCTTAGCTATTTGTAGATGGAGACATTGCAAGAAGAAGAGGTCCTCTGATAAATGACTTTTGGAGTGTTTACATCATTTCTCTTAGCTCACTCGGAATTTGTTCTGATGGGGACATATTGGGGAACTTAATCTCATTCAGTGACAAAATACATGTATTCAGGGTGCAAGTAGAAATATCCCAGACATTGCCAATTGCTAGATATGCCATTGCTTATGTAAACATGAACTTAAATAATTAGGGTTATCCTATTAATATTTCATACAAGCTTAATTGTTACTGGTTTCAATTATAGGTCAACTAAATTGATACTACCTCCTCTTTAGTTCCCATCCAGACCAAGTCTACTTGGACCTTTTTTGCTGCGTCTGTCAGAGTCTCCGTCATCCGTTCACGTACCTGCGACCTATCTAGGTGGCACCATCCTCTAACATCGACTATCTACTTTGTAATCCTAAAAATGATATCAATTTAATATGACTGATGTGAAGCTGAAGGAGTCTAGCTTCTAATCTCTCTTTAAAGAAAAGGTTAAAGCTTAAATATGATGATGGGGATTGGAGCAGAGTTTTCTTGATTAAAAAGAGGATGTTTTCTGTGATAATATATTTACAAGCATCAAGTTAGTTTATGTCTGTGCTCTGGCTTATCCATTAAATGGTCCTTTGAGCAATAGTATTGGATCTATGGACACGTGAAGGTGGAAGCCACAGACAGCACTATTTTGTGCGGTGCATCATTTCTCTTTACTACTACATGAAATTCTGAGATAATTTGAGATCTGTGTGAATTTTATTCCCTGTATTATTTGAAGTTCTGATATAATATGTTGCTTTGGAACGGTCCTACCACAATATTGTGATGACATCAATATGACTATCTTAAACTATAAGAAAAGAACTTGGCCTAAAGCTTTGTATTCTTTCATTTTGGTAGGTTAATTGTTCATCAGGAGGAGAGACACACAATTAAGGTGAAGCCAGGATGGAAGAAAGGGACCAAAATCACATTTGAAGGGATGGGGGACCAGCGACAAGGATGCGTCCCTGCCGATGTTGTCATCTTGATATCAGAGAGGAAGCACCCCATTTTCAAGAGAGTAGGTAATGACTTGGTGCTCAAAGTAGAGGTCCCCTTGGTGAACGCCCTCACTGGTTGGACCTTCTCTTTTCCACTCTTGAGTGGAGAGAAGATGAGCTGTTCCTTCCATGATGAGATAATCTATCCAGGATATGAGAAAGTCATTAAAGGCCAAGGCATGCCTCTTGTGCATGAGAAGGGGATCAGAGGGGATTTGCGAATAAAATTCCACATCATCTTCCCCATGAAACTAAGCAACGAGCAGCGCTCGAGCATTGGGGAGCTTCTGAATGATTGCACTTGATAATCACTAGTTCTGTTCTTTCCCCTATCTTCTATCAATGTTGATATCCATGTACATATATAGATGTTTGTTTATATGTAGTCATCCATGTACATAAATAAAGTATGAGTGGGTGATTATTCTATTAGTTGTCAGTGAGAACTGTTTCCATGGTAATAGATTTAGAAGTGGCCTTACTCAATGTTTATACTAAGAGAAATCTTTGAGAAGTTTCTTACCATGTGGTATTTTATGTTGAGAAACCAATAGGCAGAAGAGTTAGGTGTTGCATGGCTTATTTTCTGTTCCTTTTTGAACTTGCTGGGGCCAGGCACCAACCAGTCTTGTCTGTATGTTGCAGGAATATGTGAGTGCTTTTTTAACACGCCTTTTAATTTGATGCTTTCCCCATTTAGTGAACATTACTTCTATGACCATGTCTTGCTCCAAGCTCTCATGGGAGGAATGTGTTCTATTCCTTTGCCCTTTGCCTACTATTCCTGGCCAGAACATCTGCTGTTCTCTGTAGAAAAATTATATCCCTATTCTTTTATAGTTTTTGGTTTTTTTTGGTAAAAGGAGGAATAGCTGTATTACTTGAAAGATAACAAAAGTTTACAGGACACTGTAGACTGAAATGAGAAGTAGGGCCTGCATGCAGAAGAACATATACGGTAGTTAGTCATGGAAACAAATAAGCTATATTTACACCAAACACCCACCAAAAATAGAGCAAGCAGAGTAGTAGTATTAAGCATCTAGTTCAGGTTTGGATTGTATCTTTTATATGAAAAATATGATTAATATTTTTTTTTTTCAAAATCAACCATTAGATCGCATCTTGCATGGATTTCAAAGCCTTCTAATCTTTTTTTGTCTACACATAAAATGGATATTATACAATCCAATGACCGACATCATAAAAAAAGAAGAGATCATTTTTTCACGTGAAAGACCGAACCAAAACCCATCCTAAACCATAAGATCTATGATGAGTGGAGAAACAATAAAGCAACATCTAAAAGAACAGCAGAAATCCCTGAGCTAGTGTTGGATTCAAGAGATAGAGGTTGATCAAGATGTGCAGATCTATAAAGTAACTTCTGCATGGACTATAAAGTGGAAACCATTGTGTGCAGTGGAGATATGAAATACAGAAGAGCTCTTCAAATACAAATATTAGTCCTCTGCACATGAACCATGAATGAAAGCATCCAAATCTAAATACTTTTCTGTATCTTGGTCTTCTTTTATAGGCGGAAGGTGAAAACTTTAAGAATTCCAAAAAGCATTGAAGATGGTAGCTGGTTTACCATACTGACAAATTCTTTTGCGGGGTGCAACTATGATTTGAACCCATGGACCTCTTAGAAGAAACCAAGATCTTCTGTGGTGTACGGATTGCACTGTTTAGTATTGTGCAATGTCTGATGACTGCCATTAATAGATAGATGGCTATCAACTGTAATTCAGTGTGCGTGACACATAAGGCTGTTTCATTAGATAGCCATCCATATCTGTAGAGTAGCCATCAAATGCTGCACGGCATTTTGTACTGCAATCCTCGCACCATAAAAAATCGTGCTTCGACTACTATTCCATCAGAAAAAGAACCTACGGACCTCATCTACTAAGAGACGAAAAGAAAAAAGATTAAAAAAAGGTAAAAGAGGGTCTAAAAGACATCTTTCAATGGACTGATGATTGAGATATCAGACCATTCAAACAATGCTAAGATACTTTTTATAAAAACCAATATATAACCTTCATAGAGTGCTATCACAAAATTTGCTATATTAACATTATCGCACCATATCCCCGAGCCTACTACAAAGCACATTAGGCTTAGGCTTTATGTGCCACCAGTTGGCTCACATAATGCTAGACCCAACCATCATAAGCAACAGTAACAAATATTATTATCATTTTTTTTGGTAAAAGTTAGGCTTGCTTTTATCAGGAAAAAAATTTTTTATTTATTTTTTGATTATTAAAAAATAATTTATTCTAGAATGACTTATATTTGATTGGATATCTACTTTTCAAAGAAAAACTGTGTAAGATATTTATTATACTCGAAAAAATTTTATCTTGTTCTACACATTACTATTATTTGTAAATAAAAAATTATGATGGTTAAGGATATTTTTGGCCATAGATCGTGGTAGAAGAGGGTTTGAGACATAATGAGAAATAATATTTATGTCAGCTATAGATCTTTTGATGATTTAAAAATATTTTTTTGAAAAAAAAAATCTTCAATTTCTATCCTATGGAAACTCTGCAAATCCATGTATAACATAAATTTTCTATCTTATAAAATACACCTTTTTCTAATCTTCATTTCATTTAAAAATCCAATCAAACAAAAGGGAGTTTTTCTACCTTTTATTGACTGTATCTTCCTCCCTCCACTTTTGGTGAACCAAGTGAGACCTAAGGATAACCTCCTGCAACTGTCAAGTTCCCGGGAAGAAAGCTCTAAATATTTAGAAGATTATGTATATTTATTTAATTTCATCATTATAATATAATGAAAATTGACTACATGTTTATGAATATATTCTATTATAATCAGGTACTTGTAGTGAATGATTTATGGATAACACATTACCAAAAAAAAATATTAACTATTCTCAGAATTTAAACATTTTTGTAAGATAATGACATCAGAAGATACTAGGTCAAGTTACAGCTGGACAGGAAGACTCTTGGGTATTAAATTACTAGAAGTTCCTTCATTTATTATGTTGGTTATGTAGAGTGGCAATTTCTAGGACTGCAAATGGATCAAAGACAGATCAGGAATCGATAAATCCATATGGAATTAAATGGATATTAAAATTAATTGTACTATTAATCTATATTTATTCTAAAGGGTTACAAATATAAGTCATATATTAGTTATATCTATTTTTTAGTTTCTTTTTAAATATGGAGATAAATCGATCATTACAAAAAAAAAAAATATTTTTGCAATGGAATTATTTGCGACGCAAATAATTTTTGTCGATAATAACAGTATTTACGATGAAAAATTATATTTAATATAAATAATAAAATATTTACGATGAAGATATTTTTTCATTGCAAATAGTTTCCTATTAGCGACGGAAAAAAAATTCATCGTAAATACGAATTATTTACAATGAATATTTTCATCATAAATAATACATCATTTATTTTAACTTTAAATTTCTAAATATTTATGATGAAAATATTTTTATCGTAAATAATTTTAGTATTTACGATGAAAAATATTTTTTCATCGGTAATAAACTTATTTCCAACGAAAATATTTCGTCGTCAATATTTAAAAAAAAATAAAAAATTTTAAAAATTTTAAAATTATAGATTACTTACGATGAAAATATTTCATCATAAATAATTGAGTATTTGCGATCAAAAATAATTTTCATCATAAATACTCTATTATTTATGATAAAAATATTTTCATCATCAATATTTTGAAAAAAATAATAAATTTAAAAATTATAGATTATTTATGATAAAAATATTTTATTGTAAATAATTTAGTATTTATGATCAAAATTATTTCTATCATAAATACTTGATTATTTATAACAAAAATATTTTCATCGTCAATATATCAAAAAAATAAAAAATTTAAAAATTATATATTATTTATGATAAAAATATTTTATCATAAATAATCGAGTATTTATGATCAAAAATAATTTTTGTCATAAATACTTGATTATTTACGATGAAAATATTTTCATCGTCAATATTTGAAAAAAAATAAAAAATTTAAAAAATATAAAAATTATAAATTATTTATGATAAAAATATTTCATCATAAATAATCGAGTATTTACGATCAAAAATAATTTTTATTGTAAATACTCGATTATTTACGATGAAAATATTTTCATCCTCAATATTTTGAAAAAAAATCTAGAATTTAAAAAATTTAAAAATTTCAAATTATTTGTGATAAAAATATTCCATCATAAATAATCGAGTATTTATGACTAAAAATTATTTCCATCATACATACTCGATTATTTATGAAGAAAATATTTTCATCATCAATATTTCAAAAAAATAAGAAATTTAAAAAATTTAAAAATTATATATTATTTGTGATAAAAATATTTCATCGTAAATAATCAAGTATTTGTGATCAAAAATAATTTCATCGTAAATACTCAATTATTTACAATAAAAATATTTTTATCATCAATATTTTAAAAAAATAAAAAATTTAAAAATTATAGATTATTTACGATAAAAATACTGTATTATAAATAATTTAGTATTTGAGATCAAAAATTATTTTCATCGTAAATACTCAATTATTTACGATGAAAATATTTTCATCATCAATATTTTGTAAAAAATAAAAAATTTAAAAATTTAAAAATTACAGATTATTTGTGATGAAACTATTTCATCATAAATAATCAAGTATTTATGATCAAAAATAATTTATGTCATAAATACTTGATTATTTATGATGAAAATATTTTCATCATAAATATTTTAAAAAAATAAAAAATTTAAAAAAATTAAAAATTATAGATTATTTGCGACCAAAATATTCTATCATAAACAATCAAAAATTTATAATTAAAAATAATTTTCATCATAAATACTCGATTGTTTACAATGAAAATATTTTAATCATCAATATTTTAAAAAAATTAAAAATTTAAAAATTATAGATTATTTATGATAAAAATATTTTATTGTAAATAATTAAGTATTTATGATCAAAAATTATTTTCATCATAAATACTCAATTATTTATGATGAAATATTTTCATCGCCAATATTTTAAAAAATTAAAAAATTTATAAATTATAAATTATTTATGATAAAGATATTCTATCATAAATATTTGAGTATTTATAGTCAAAAATGATTTTCATTGTAAATACTCGATTATTTATGATAAAAATATCTTCATCACCAATATTTTGAAAAAAATTAAAAAATTTAAAAATTACAGATTATTTATGATAAAAATATTTAATCATAAATATTGAGTATTTATGATTAAAAATTATTTTCATCATAAATACTCGATTATTTAAGATAAAAATATTTTCATCATCAATATTTAAAAAAATCAATAATTTAAAAAAAATCAAAGGTTGCTTATTATGTGTGAAAATAATTTCATCGTAAATAATAATTATTTATGATAAAATTATTATTTTCATCATAAATACTCAATTATTCATGACAAAAATATTTTCATTATAAATACTTAAAAAATCAAAAATTAAAAAAAATAAAACTTATTATTTGCGATAAAATTTTTTGTTGTAAATAATGTTATTTACAATAAAAATTTTATTTTCATCATAAATACTTTTATTTATGATGAAAATATTTTCATCATTAATATATAAAAAAATTAATATTTTATAAAAATTATAAAATATAAATTCCTTATTTTGTATGAGATAACTGCATTTATTTTTTGTAGCATCTGTATCTATCTTTTATCCTTTTATATGGTAAAGCAGCAAATGTGAGTTATGATCCAAACCAAACTTTTTATATGAAAAAATCATATGAAAGTAGGTGATATTTGTGAATTAGAATAAATAGATCCTTTTGAATGAAATGAGCTATATATTTATTTGCGATGTAAAATTCATCTGTTCATCGCTGTTACTGTTACTAATGATATTAATGAATCTTTCTGTAGAGTGTCTGTCTTAAGCTGTATGAAAAGAGCCTCCACGATCGCTTCTCGCATCGATTGACGCTCAAATATATCTCTGTAGAAATTTCAATCATGAGAAGACAAACAATACAAGCACTCATCTTCCTAGCAATGTAAAGCATAAATATGAGCTTGTGCTTTATAATACAACTTACACTACCTGTTGGTTTGCTTGAATTCTAGTTAATTGCTATATCTTAGATGCTCGCACAATGCCGTGATATTCTCATATTCTGACTTTCAAAATGAAGACTCTAAGAAGAAGACGAGCTCGTTGGAGATCGAAAATCTCAAAGCTATCGATTTTTCATAATGCCCATTCCATTGCAGAAGTCGAAGAGCTGTTCTTATAGCAATTATTAGCGACACAAATTAAATTTTTCATCGAAATTATATTTTTTATGTACGTAATTTTTTTAAAAAAATTATAAATTAACTATTTATATAAATTTTTTTGATTAATAAAAAATTAATTTTTTTTGATGAATTTTTTTTAAAAAAATTTTTAGATCAAAAATTTTTTATATTAAAGAAAATTAATTTTATTTTTTATCACAAATTTTTTTTAATATCATTTTTTGTTGTTAAATTTTTGGATGAAAAATTTTCTTGATGAAAAAAAATTAAAATTAATTTTTTATAAAATTATTATTGGAAAGATATTTAATTATTAGCGACGTAAAATAAATTTACGTCGTAAATACTCTTTAAATTTTGACAAAAAAAATTAGCGAGGAAATTAATTATTGATGATAAAAATTGAATTTACGTTGCCAATAAGCTTATTAACGATGAAATTTTATATTTTCATCATCAATAAATTTTTTTTTTGAAATTTTTTTAGGGAAAAAAATTTTTAGTGAAAATTTTTTTTGGCAAGAATTATTGGCAACGAAAACTAAATTTTCGTTGCTAATAATCTATTAATGACTAAATTTTTTTTCATCGTAAATAATTTTTTTAAGATGAAAAAAATTTTCTAATGGAGATTTTTTTTGGTAAAAATTATTGGTGATGAATTTTAAATTTTTGTTGCTAATAAATTTATTAACGATAAATTTTTTTATTTTATCATCAATAAATTTTTTTTGGGTGAAAAATTTTTTTTAGTGAGAATTATTTTTTTGGTGGAAATTATTGACGACGAAAATCAAATTTTCATTGCTAATAATATTATTAACGATGAATTTTTTTTTATATCGTAAATTTTTTTTTTGACGAAAATTTTTTTTAGTAGAAAAATTTTTTTTGACAGAAATTATTAGCGATGAAAATAATTTTTCATCGCTAATAATATTATTAACGTTGAAAATTTTTATCGTTAATAGTTCTGCATTCAATACACATCAACTCGACGTCTTTTCGTGCGAGATCCTCTTTCTCCCTCCCCTCTCTCTTCTCCTCTCTCCCTCTCCCTCTCTCTCTCCATGCTCTCCCCCCTCTTCCCGTCGGCGAGCTCGTCTCCATCGTTGCTGCCGTCGTTCGCCGTCTGCACCGCTGTTGCCATTGTCATCCGTCGGAGGTAAGGTTCTTCCAACCCTTTTTTTGTGTTGATCAGGCCACCGGGGGGCAAAGGGGGTTGCAGGGGGGGGGTCGTGGGCGGCCAACGGCACCATGAGGCCGGAAAGGGGGTCGGTCGGTAGAGACAGGGTCGAAGGGCGGCCAAGGGCGAAACGGGGGCGGGAATGGTCTCGAGGGGCGGCCGGGGGCGAGACGGGGGTGGGGAGGTTGCCGTGGGCAGCGCCACGGGGTCGGAGAGGGGGTCAGCCGGCGGAGACAGGGTCGAGGGGTGGTCGGGGGAGAAATGGGGGCGGGGATGGGGTCGGGAGGGTCGTGGGCGAGATGGGGGCAGAGAGGTGGCCGTGGGCAGCCGGCAGCGCCACGAGGTCGGGGATGGGGTCAGCCGGTGGAGACGGGGTCCGAGGGTGGCCAGGGGCAAAACAGAGCAGGGATGGGCTCGGCCGCGACATGGCGACACCACGGGGCCGCGGAGTGGGTGACGGTGGAGAGGTGGTCGGCCGGGGAGGGGTGGGTGACGGCAGGGAGGGAGGGAGGAAGGGAAGAGAGAAAGGAGGGGGAAAAATAAAAAAAAAAGAAAAAAAAGAAAAAAATAAAAAAATAAAATATTAAATAAATATTTTATTATTTAATTAATAAAAATTGAATCTGGATCACGATTCAAATTGGATCGAGTTTGGGATTCGAGTCGAGATTTTGATTCGGATTGGGATCCAGATTGGGATCCGATTAGGATCCGAGTTGGAATCTAGGTCGCGGGGGGTTGGAGAGGGTGGCAGCGTCGCAGGGGGGTGGCTCGTGAGGGATGGGTGACGATGACGGTGCCGCAGGAGCGGGCGTTGCGGGGGCCGAGTCTGAGCGACGTGAGGTGTGTGACGGCACCGGCACCATGGGAGCAGGGGCCGTGAGAGGCTGAGTCTGGAGTTCGTTTAGGAAAAAAATATTTTTAGGTAAAAAATATTTTTTAAAAATATAAAAAAATATTTATTATTTTTAGGTAAAAAATATTTTAAAAAAATAAAAAATCATCGGATCCTCGAGATTAGGTTTACACATATGTTGATTATTATGATTCGGAGGAGGATCTACATGTCGAGAAAGATATGAATATTGATGCGTAGATCTATATTCTTTAATTTTTAGGATCGTATGATAGACATCAGATCTCAGCTTATCCCTGAGAGTTCGACCGCACCCACAGATGATGAGATCTGTGATCAGATACTTGGTACGAGATCCTGTTATATTAGAGATTTAGAGCATAGGATCACTGCTCTCTCATCCTCATGCTCATTCAGGACTGACATCCATGCTGTCTGCGATGCTCGACTGACAGAGGTGTAAAGGCAGGCTGAGCAGCGAGCTGATGAGTTGACTGCACGCATCAATGAGTATCAGCGACTCCAGATCCAGATGATAGAGTGGATGGCACAGATGGAGCAGATGATGCAGCTGATGAGACAGCAGTAGGCCGGTCCGAGCTCATCCGAGTGCTCTCCTTCCCCAGCTCGTTCTCCTTCTACAGATGCCGATACTTGACGGCCTATTTGTGTAGCTTTTTATTTTTATTTTAGACCTCTTATAATTTTAATTTAATATAATAAAATAAAAAATTTTATTTATGAATTTATTATTTTAATTTATTATTTTTAATTTATAAAAAATATTATAAATATAAATTAAATATATATATTTATAAATTATTTTTAAAAAATATCTATAAATTATTAGCAATGAAATTATTTTTGATGAAATATTAGTCACAAAAAATATATTAGCAATGAAAAATTGATTGTAAATAAATTTTTTAAATAAATTTTAAAAGTATTAAAATTTTATATTAAATTAATAGGGATGAAAATATTTTTATCGTAAATAATTAAAAATTTATTACTAACAAAAATTTACATCAAAAATTGAAATATTTGCAACATAAAATTTACGTCACTAATATTTTTTTAATTTAATTTTTATAAAATTTTTTAATTAAATTAATAGTAATGAAAATATTTTCATCGTAAATAATGATATTTGTGATGAAAAATTTACGTCGCTAATATTTTTTTAAATTTAATTTTTATAAAAATTTTTAATTAAATTAATAGCGATAAAAATATTTTCATCATAAATAACCATATTTGTGACGAAAAATTTATGTCACTAATTTTTTTTAAATTTAATTTTTATAAAAAAATTTATTTAAATTAATAACGATAAAAATATTTTCATCATTATTAATTTAATATTTATTAGCGATAAAAATTTAAGTCAAAAATTGAGATATTTACAATGAAAAATTTATGTCGCTAATACTTTTTTAAATTTGATTTTTTATAAAAATTTTTAATTAAATTAATAGCGATGAATATAATTCATCGTAAATAATTAGTTTCATCATAAATTATCTTTTTTTATGACTAAAATTTTGTATTGTAAATAGTTTTTTAAAAAAATAATTTTTTTAACGACAAAAAATTTTCATCGGTAATATTGATTATTTGCGATCATTTTTTTTTCCATCGTAAAAAATTATCGATGATGGTATTATTTGTGACTAAATATTAGTGATAAAAATTTTATCACTAATAACTATTAGTGATAAAAATTAATTATTAGTGATAAATTTTTTTTATCATTAATATCTTATTTTGTTGTAGTTGATGTTCTTTTAAATATAAATCAAATTCTGAACAAAATTTACCAATGAGAATTGATATCAATGGCATGGTCACAAAGAAAAATAATGGAATTAATTATCCCAGTTGCACGTTATGCATAAGTAACCATATGAGGATTTAAAGTTGGTTATAAAACTGGAACCAAGGCTCCAAGTTACAGTCTAACTGCTGAGTTACTGATTAGGTAGATCAAATTTACATTAAAATATATTTTTAAAAAATAAAAAATATTTAAAAAATCACATAGATCTATATATTCATATTATTTTTTTTTTTACAATATAAATATAAAATAATCATTATTGGAGGTAACATATTATCCAAACGAAAACATAAGCAATCAGAAAGCCTCCTGATTTTGGATCTTGTCGATCCAAGCTACCAGCTTTACCTTCCGACCGAATCTTCTCAAGTAGTGCAACCGAAAAACCTTCTGACTTTGACCACCGATCATAATCTCGGCCGGCAATCCCAGCCACTAGCACTAGAGAAACATCCCTGCTAACCACGCCATTAGCCGATCCAAAGTCCTCCAGCCGAACTCCGTCCGATTCAAGAATCTTACGTCTCTTTTCAAATTTGAAAAACTATAAGCTAGCTCCGAATCCCAAATCTCGCCGTGCATATTCGAACCGATCGGGATGGATCAAAAATATTATCCTCTAAACGGCCTTCATCTCTATTTTTAAATAGAGGCCTCAAAGGGACCCTGAAGATAGGTACATTCTATCTATTGCACACTCCTTCTCGTTCGTTTCAGAGATTTAATTTGAGCGTCAAAAGATCTCCATCGGAGCCAACTCTGACTAGGATTTATTTTGCTGATCTTGCTGTACTTGCAGATTCTACTTGACTCTAGCTACCCGATCAGAGTCAAAAATCTGCCGTAACAATCATGAATACCTAATATTTTAAAAAATTTATGAAATTTATGTATGATGTAGGAATATATAGACTTTGATATATTTAATAAGCATAAACAATAAAGTTTTGAAAGTCTCATAAAAAGTAAAATGTGATATGTTGATTTTTATTTTATGGAGGAAAAGGGATGTATTTCTTTAATGAAAAGAATCAGTTATTGAAATATGAAATATCACAAGATATGCACGTTACTTGATTTAATAACATCAATAAATTTTTAAATAAGTACAATAAATTATCATTATTAAGTATTACTAAGTGTTATTTTAGTTGTTGAGAAGTTCTAAACCAAACAACAAGAGGATTTCAATCCCATGGTTCAAGTGTTATCAACAGGATACAGCAATGGCTCACCCAACCTGTTTTTAGTTCTAAAATTTCTACCCAAATCGATTTGAACACAAAAACGGACATGGCCAAAGATTATCTAACTCATTTTCAGTTATAAAATTCATACTCGAATCCAATCCAAATCATATATAGAAATGAATAGGGTGTCTGAAAATATCATTTCTTTTAATGAATAATATGGTTATATTTATTATTAGCAAAACAAGCATTATATCATTTGACAATGGAGGGCATGTGAAATCCAACAGGTCCTAAATTCATAATTTTTTGATCGTTGGATTTTGTTTGTATGTGTCCACACGTAAAATAATGATGATAATGCCATCATTAAGCTATACATGAGTTGTTTATTCAAGAAGAAGTGAAAAAAGGATTTGGAGAGTAAAATATCAAGTTAAATAATCGGCGAGCCTAACTTCTCATTGTGAAATCTTCTGAATATCTTAGGCAATTCGTGCATGGTGCCCTAAAAAAGCACAGGCACCGTTTGGCTCTTTTCACAAGCCACCTAAGATTATCGTGATAAATTAATTATTTTTATTTTATTTTTATTTTTTTTTGGGGAGGGGTGGGTTGCATACTAGGGCATGCATCAGACGATGAATACACACATGAAATGTTAAAAATTTGGATTTAAACTAGATTAAACTAGTGGAGCCCACGTGTGAACAATATTGGACTGGATTTTCTACAGAAATCGAGATTATTAGCCAGTCCAGCCTATATTCTCGTAAGAGTAATTCTTTGTGCACCGCAGGAGGTATAGAAAATCCGATGTGGAGTGCACTATCTCGTCCGATTGATCCATATAGTCATCACTTTCTAACGCGTATTTAATGCCTGCAAATTGGTTGTTTCGTTTAAAAATTTTATATAACAAAAATATCTCTATCTTTTGAAAAAAATTATGATATTATATAGTGTAATATAGCACAAGATGTCATAATATGGCCTAAAATATTATAACATGAGGGAGATATTTTTTGTCTAACCATTTTTCAACACGCATTTAATGTCGATAGATCGGCTTTTTTGCTTGAAATTTTTGAATGATAAAAATATTCCTATTCTTTAAAAAAATTATCATATCCTGTGCATATTATAAATGTAAGATGTCATAATATAGATATAGAATGTCATAATTTTATCAAAAAGATAGGGATATTTTTGTCATACAAAATTTTTAAACGAAAAACTGACCTGCAAGCATTAAATGCGCATTGAAAAGTGATAACTATGTGGATCAATTGGACAAGACGATGTACTCTATGTCGGATTTTCTACACCGCTCGCGGTGCATAAAAAATTTCGTGTTCTCATAAAGGTGTGTCCTATTTTTTGTGTCTCATCGGGGGCTCTGTTGGCCCATAAGATTGTTGGGCTGGGACATATCTGATTAACATGGGCTTACTCCAACAGGCTACTTCATGAATGCAATAAGAAATTCAGTCGAATCTCACTTGATTTCCTGAATAATCCTAAACCTTTCTCTCTTATTTTTTTTTCCTGGAAAGAGACCCTAAAACTTTCTCTTAATAATATGAAAAGGTACGTTAGGACTACAAGTAAGAATCTATCCGTAGAAAATTTGAACCATCTAATTTGCTCTAATTCATATGAATTGTTGGTTCTTTTACCTGAATGAAACCCCAATGTGAGTGAGTGCGTGCACAATCACAAGCCATCTACCTCCCAAGCCTACGAGGCACCGCTTAGGGATGCTCACCTCACATCTCTTTTGCACCCATGGTTGAGACTACGATATTCGCATACAACTATTATGCTTCTTATCTTAAATTCAACTCTTTTACATTCTTAAATCACATACATTTAGATGTCCATATGAGGGGAAAAAGAATTCAAGTTTGCCTTAAGATATTGGATTATCGATGCTCAGATTGGACATCTCTTAGGAATCTTTGATGGAGCGCGACTCGGAGGTCCATTCATCTTATGCCATTGTTTGAAATGCTTGAGAGAGAGTTAGAGCGATGATTATTTCATTGCTTGTATCTCGATAGCCATGTGTCATGGACTCAAGATTCAAAAACTTAAGTTGGTTGGCTAATAAACTTATGTGACATCTCTTTGATTCATCAATACAGAACTATGACGATTTTCTTTATCCAATCTCATGACATTCTCATCATGATTTGGCTCTTCCTCGAAATGGGAGGTCACTTATGGCTTGTACCCTACTCGATTGTGTTATCCCTCAATGAAAGAGGCACATAGCTGATGAAGATAGTAATGCATAATGGGCACTTGAGACTAATTCATTGCCTAAAAACTCAAGCTATTGGGTGGAAGACTAGTCCAAGCTAATAAATGCACATGGCATTTCTTTGATTAGTCGATGTGGGAGTATGACACTTGGTCATCTTTTATCTGAGAGCTCATAAGGAGTTTGTTCATGCTCATTTGCTAATTTATATAATGGTTAATGTGAAAAATATAACTTTTTTTTTTTTGGGTACAATATGTTGCATTTTTGTTTGTCTTACAAATTAGAGCCCTCAAAAGATAAAATGCCAACATATCCAACCCAAAAATAGAAGATTGCTAGCTACTACTTGATGAGGTCGTGTGACTACATGCTTGTGGCCTTTTATAGCATCTCTATACATCTATTGCTCATAAATGATAGATCTCAAGAGATCAACTTTATTCTGAAAGTGAAAATAATATAAATCAAGTATGTTAGCAATGTGTTTGATAAGCCTCCATGGCCATGGGAGCAAAGGAGTAGCAGCAACTTTGTTGCCCTTATTATTAGGATGTCATTTTCAAGGGACCATGTTAACTTCCATGAAAAATAACTGATTTTCATTTTTTTTTCCCCAATAAAAAGTCCTAATGCATATGTATTAACCATAATATAAAACAGTACATTCACTTCCCAATACCCAAAAAAAAGAGAAAAAAAAAAAAAAAAAAAAGGAAAAGGAGGTCAGTTCACAAGGTAGAACTCTATTAGGACATCTATAATCTATATGGGACACATAAGGGTCGATGTGCCCTCTTTCCCTCAGCCAACCTGTTGGATGGATGTTTGGTCAGAACACCATCTCTCAAGATCTTTTCGTTACTGTGCGATGCAGTAAGAAGAAAGAAAAAATAAAACAAAAACAATCAAAATACATAGATCAGCCACTAAAAATCTCGGCTCCACAGGGCATGCAAATTTCACTATAAAAAAAAAAATTTACAAGAGGAGATCCCATCTTCAACCCTCATACACCTAATTTCTCCCTCACGAGAAGTTCTCTCTCACAAAAGCTCTCTCTTGGAAGACCCCCCTGAATCCCAGAAGCGACTGCTGTTCGCTGTCCAAGAGCCTCCCTGCTCTTTCTCTCAGCATCGCAGGCTCTCTCGCGTCTCGTGTCGGGCCATGCTCTGTGCATCTGGCCCATGCACTACCGCACACTGGGCAGCGTCCCGCCACCTGCTACTGTGCCACTGCCGCTCCGCCAGCCTATCGCCGGCCACCGGCAAACCGCTGTCCCTCCGAGTTTCGTACCGATTTCAAAAGCACGTATCTCCTCCATCTGAGCTCCGTTTGGGATGACCTTGGTCTTGTTGGACTTCGTTTTTCGTCACAAATCTTGCTGTGGACTCAATATGGATCGAATCTCGAGATGTCAAATCCTAACACAATCAATTTA
Organism: Elaeis guineensis; assembly: GCF_000442705.2. Lineage (NCBI taxonomy): Eukaryota > Viridiplantae > Streptophyta > Magnoliopsida > Arecales > Arecaceae > Elaeis > Elaeis guineensis. Next base: position 7,896,747 of record NC_025993.2, read on the forward strand.
TCACTTCATCAAAATGACTATAAGAAAATCCAATATGCCTAATCATCACATTGCATGATTTTATACGTTAAAATAGAATGAACAAATTGGGGCTCCAAGACCCCCTTGATAAACGTAAATATTAGTAGCTTAGTGCAAATTCCTAGAAAAAAATTGAGCCACACAAGTTATCTTAAAAATGTTTAGGTCCTAAGTCGAAATGGTGCAGTTATGGAAAAATGAAACAGACAAAAGCTATAAATGATGTTAAATAGCAAAATTTATAAGCACCCATGATTAGCATAGTAAGAAAAGAAGCATAAATCAACTTAGCTTCTTAGTTCTTATTAATGAATTGTGATATGTATATATGCATGAATTTATGTACATATGTGCCATGCAATGAGAGCCTGTTGAAACAGTTACAGCAGCCGTTTTAATGGTTATAATACCATTACAACAAGGGAAATTAAACCAAAATTGACCGAGAAGAGATGGAATTGATGGGCAGAGCACAGTTGGGTTCTATCGGGCTAGTTTGGAATGGAAAATTAGGTAGGAATATGGAATTAGTTTGGAGTATAGGGTTGGCTTTTTGAGTAATTTTTTGTACACTGTAGTGCAGTGCACCGCTCTTTCCCATTGGACTACGTAACTGTATTTTTTGATGTGAATTAAATACGTCAGTTATGCAAAAATAAAAATATATTCGTCATTAAATTTTTTAATTATAAAAATATCTTTCTTTCTTTATAACTTTTTGTTTTCAAGAAGGCATAATATGTCTTCAGGATATCGTAATAGGCCATAAGATATCATAATTTTTCAGAACAGAGGGATATTTTCATCATTCAAAATTTTAAATCAAAAAATAGAATTGCAGGTATTTAATGAGCGTAAAAAAACGAGGGCTACGTGATCCAATGGGATGGCATAGTGCACCACGTCAATTTTATTGCACCACATGCAGTGCACAAAATATTTTTCTGACTTTTTATTATGCTGGGCTATCTCAAAATCTAATCGTTCTTATATTTGCTCTAAGTTTGGGTGCTAATGTAAGCTGCCAAAATATTTTTTTTATATATTTTAGGGATGGGGGTTGGGGGAAGAAAAACATAGGAAGATGCCATGATAGTCTCGTCACTTTTTTTTTTTTTTCCCTAACTTTTTGGGTAAGGAAAAGGGGGCAGAATCCCCTATTTTCTTACTAACATTCCTGGGCGAGTCATTGGAAAAATAAATGAGAGCAGCTTCAAAGAATTGAAGGATGTTCTTTGGAATAATCTTGGCACATTCCGTCGTGTACGTGGTTCATTTCCATCCAGGCGTGCAGAGGACACGCCTAAAGTGTCCTAATATGGTAGAAAAACGCCACCTACCATGCTATGTGACCCTAGTGGAGTCCAACGACCATTTTCTAAATGTATACGTGGCAATTAGACCAACTTGGAAAAGATGTCAACACGACAATGGCCTCAGATCTTTTTTCGGCAATAGTTTGACAGAAATTGTGTTTGCACCTGTTAAACAGTTAAAATTTTTAATATAACAACATCTATTGGAATAATATATATATACACACACATAAAAACTTTGCTATGTTAGATCATGCTTTAATGCGTCACATTTGGTGTACTTCCATTTCTCACCTAATAAATTGACCAGTAGGTATTCTTCAAACGACCAGCATAGATTGATTTACGAAGGAAAGATAATTGTATGGATAATTTCTAAGATAATATGTAAATAATTGCAATATAAGAAATAGATACAACTATGCCTGGTACAAGTTTGAGAATACAAAATTGGCGATCTCCAATAAAGAGATGATCTTGCCATATATAGTCAAGATAGTTCAACATATCAAGCGTAGTTGTTTTAAGTATAGAACTTAAATTCAATTAAATTGAATGCAATTACGAAAACTATTAAGTGTTCAATGAGATGCACAAATATTTGATATTAGAGTGAGGATCCACTTGGACCATAGCAATATACATATTACTTGAACTTAATACTCATGATATTAGGAATTCTCCTAATAATCAGAATTGATATCACCATCTTGATATGATTGTCACGTTGTCGGCAGCTACCACCAAAATCGATGCGTAAAGTGATCTTGCAGAATCCTAAAGCTTATTGGATGATGGCGTTATCAACTAGATGAAATGCACATCAACATGTGTAATTGATTGTCCAATTTTTTAGGCTAGCATGCATAAAAAGACACGTGAAAATTAATATGATGCAAACCATATTATTTTTATGCATCTCTCTAACATGTTAAAACTATTATTTTATCCTTTTTGCCTTAGTTTGTACAAAAATTATTTTATCTTAATTTGCTTCAGAATCTATTTTTTATGATTTTTTTCTTAGATATCTCCCAACAACTTCGCATGAATCATGCGTGCTAATTTATAAGTGTGATGCACGTAGTTGCAAGAGAAAACTTGTTCCTCCTTGCAGAAAATTCTTTCATTAATTGCCACAAACAGGTGTCAAACGTCTTAAGTCTTAATTTAGTCTCAAAGTCATCTTGACTCCCGCCATTTCGCACCATTCGCAATGCCCATCTACTCCAACGTCACGTGCGAAAAGCAAACCTCAACAAATATTATTTTTATATTTAAAACGTGCGCTCCAAACCCTCCCTTATCCGCCTTAACGTTGTCCTCGAAGCTCCACGTGGCGACAACCTACCGGCCGAGCACCGTGCTCTCTTAGTTCCTGCCGCGTGGGAAAAAAGCACCCCCGCCCAGCCCCCGCCCTATCGCGAACGCCAGCGATCGGCAAGCCGCTCGTGCCACATCGGCACGCCAACGTGCGCTTCCGTCCAAAAAGGTGACGTAAGCCATGACAGAATCACCTCCGCCGCAATCCCGGCCACTTGTGCCTCCCTCGCCTGATTCTCGCCACGTGGCCCCATCCAATGGTTCCTAGTGCAGCCCGCCCGACTCCCTGCCGTCACTCCCACGTGGCCTTCTCGAAGCCCCCACGCTCCACCGGTGTCCTCATCCACCCCCGCTCCCCTCCCCCTTTCTATAAATCCAACGCGCCTCTTGGTTTTCAAGTTTCAAGCTTTATCCTCCCACCACTCGCAATAAAGAGGGCAACAAGAGAGCATAGATCGGACGGCGAGGAGGGAAAGAGAAGGAGAGATGAACGCCCGAGATCTGCAGCTGCCACCGGGGTTCCGCTTCCATCCAACGGACGAGGAGCTCGTGACGCACTACCTCTGCCGGAAATGCGCCGCCCTGCCCCTCGCCGTGCCCATCATCGCCGACATCGACCTCTATAAGTTCGACCCCTGGCAGCTCCCTGGTAAAATAAATAAATCGATCTCGACCCTCTGATCCGAATCATATGATCCTTAAAATCAGTAGCTGATACGTATGCCTCTTTATATATATTTACAGAGATGGCTTTGTACGGGGAGAAAGAGTGGTATTTCTTCTCGCCGAGGGATAGAAAGTATCCGAACGGGTCGAGGCCGAACCGGGCGGCCGGGTCGGGGTACTGGAAGGCGACCGGGGCGGACAAGCCGATCGGGACGCCCAAGCCGGTGGCGATAAAGAAGGCATTGGTTTTCTACACGGGGAAGGCGCCCAAAGGATTGAAGACCAACTGGATCATGCACGAGTACCGGCTCGCCGACGTCGACCGCTCCGCCCGCAGGAGCAACAGCCTCCGGGTACGTATAACCCTAATTGTAGGAAATAACCAAACAACGTGCGGCGTGAGTACGTGGCAGGCTTTTGTTAGGCCCGAAATATCATTCTTATTTTACATGATTTATCTTAGTGGTAAATCAGCTGATCCCGTGATGTGCGGCCAGTAAAATCCTGCCACGTACGTTATTTTGAAGGCTTTTGGGACTTGGACTGGCCGGTTCGTCCAGAATCGATGGCCGGCGTCCTTGAACTGGAAATCGACACGTAGCCCAAAATAAGGTGACGTCGTGGGACGCGTGTGGACCTCACCATGTTGGAAGATAAGTTGGTGTTCTCGGTTGATGTCACTATAAGGGCCCACCACCTATGAGGTAGGGTACGGCTGGTGACAAGGACTTCTAGCCGGGACTTTGGCTTTTGTACAGGTGTCCTAATTTAAATGGTTGCTTGGCCGGAAATTGCAATGTACGACCCTGGTTGCACTTAGACTGGCCCTCGACCTGCGAGCAACTTGCCAATAATCTTGCTCGGCGCGTTGTTTTCAGGATTTGGAAGCATTTGATTCCGTCTGCTTTCTTTCCGTAGTTATCCCCACACGCCTTTCGTAAAAGCCAAGACAACGACCCCAAAAAAGATTATTTTCTTTTAAATCGCAGCGCTAGTTAATGTATTTTTTTTATACCGACGATTGAGAGACACGTGTCGCTCGCAGCTGGACGATTCGGTCCTGTGCCGGATCTACAACAAGAAAGGCGGCGCGGAGAAGGCGACGGGGTCGGACAGGAAGGCGGCCGGTTGGAGGATGGCCGGGCGACCGGAGCCGGAGCGGAAGCCGGTGTTCGCCCAGCACGTGCCGGAGATGGTGTACTTTGACACAGCGGACTCGATGCCGAGGCTGCACACGGACTCGAGCTGCTCCGAGCGCGTGCTGTCCCCGGAGGTCACGTGGGAGAGGGAGGTCCAGAGCCAGCCCCGGGCGGTGCGGAGCCAGTGGGAGAAGGCCCTCGAGGTTCCGCTCATCAACGAGGGTCCGACTGCCTCGGCCAGTGGGATCGGGTTCTTCCCCCAGCTCGAACCGGGATCGCTTGAACCAGGGTTCAGAGACCCGCTCCAGGACATCCTCATGTACCTGGGCAAGCCCTTCTGAACCGGCACATGACGGAGTACGCACTGGTAATGTACGCGGTGGTGATGGAGTCTATGTGTTGACTCGGGGTGACTCAGGCGAGCCGCCGTGGAATCGGAGGAGGGCGTGCGACTGTTGGATGGTGATCAGATGGAGATGATGTGGCGGCGATGAGACCGCGTGGCTCCGAGTCGTGGGTTGGTGTAGGTGGGTGCCTGGGTTTAAGGATGTGTCTGTATGCATAATTGTTGGTTAGTGTAAGAGGCGGGTGAAATGCTCTTGCCGTTTGTAAAGAAAATTTTTGTGTAGTTGGGCTTCTATAAGTGCTGTGAAGTATAAATTATTATTATTAAAGTATACATGCGACTGTTCCGATAATTTTCTGGTCGTTTAGTTTTAGAAATTTCTCACACATCAAGGATGCCGCCCCTAAGTTTTGAAGAAAAATTGTCTCCAAATAAATAGATATATTCCATTCCCTATTTAACTATTTTCTATTTAATATAAATATAAGATTGTATCCGGAATAATCCCAATCAAGAAAAGCCATCATGAACTATTCTGCGAAAAAATTCGTCCTTGATATTCTTTCAACATTTTTGATAAATAAAAGCATCTTAAGCTAAAAGTTGGCTTAAACGTTACAACAAACAAAAATAGAAACAGTCTGCTCATAACTATTTTAATATACATAATTATTTTTATTTTATTTTTTTCTTTTCCTCTAGATTCTAAGTTGTAACACTGCCAAAGAAACACAGCAATCAGACCAAGTCTCCTCCCGTTTTATAGTGCATCTCCTGAGAAACCAAATGAACGTTTGTGCAAGTAAATAATTAAAAATAATAAGACTTCTTCAAAATGCAGCTCCAGTTCCCTTGGTGTCAAGATCTATGAAAGCACTTGTTTTATTAGAATTTGGTGCAGTTAGGATCATAATACTTCACCTCCGTGCAAGTTGAACAAAAAATAATTTTTCTTGCTAACTAGTCATACTGCTTCTCGAGTATGACATCGATGCTCATACTTTCTCCAATGATTGGTCAGTATTTTAATGGCCCTACATCACATCTAGGCTCCAATCTACCAACTGAAATATGGAACAAAACAATGACAGCATAAATTTCTAAATCATGGGAATCCACTCCACGCTAGGATAAATGATGACACAAGCACTGGTGCTCTAAAAGATATTTATAAATTGCATAACCACATTCACTATCCTTTGACACCCGGACATAGGGTCACAGAATATTGCCTTATCTAATCATTTAGATGAAGAACCGGGCCGCGCCCCCATGCCTGTGAACGCCACGTACTTCTCCAGAGCTGTCGATGGATCAGAGCCAGGGACTGAGCCTAGAAAAATCAGGGCCTTCCCTGAAGTCCAACAGTTCGAATATGATTCCCATTGGCTTCTCTATCTTGGATTATAACAAGCCTGGTCCACCATTCTATCTCAAGCATCAAAGATCCTTATCAACATAATGCCTCACTAATTACAACAAATTCCTGCCAATAAAGCTACACATTTATCCATTAACCTACCATCCACCATATAAAGAATCCCAAGCACCATCCTGATCACTATGTGCTTTCTGGTCGCTCTGAACCATTGCCATGTAAATCATGGCCGAACTCAAATTTAATCCTGTCCTCCTTTGAGAAGTATCTCTGATTATTTCTGAAACAAAAAATAGCAAAAAGCTACGTGAATGAACATGGTCTTCATAACGAATATAAAAGGGAGAAAATTGCAAAAGGGCCGCCCTGATGGTCGAACGCAAAACCAGCTTGCCAAGGCAAACGAAGTACTGGGTGCTCTAGAACAGGAACCCTTGCTCCTGGTCTAGTAAATACTATATCCACAGGAAAACTAAGCCTAAAAGTACAAGTTATCGACATGAGGAAACTGTCCAGCTTCTACAGCATATAACAAAATGCATGCTGGTGCCCACAAATAGCTGTTCCTGCGATCATTCTGCAAACCCCTGCTATAAAATGAAAATGGAAGTAGGCTTCAAGTGCTGATTTTGGGTACTTGAACACCCAAATCTGGCTTATCACACCAAGGATTTTTCATACCAAAGATCAGATGTAATCTGCCCAGCAATGTCTGAATTTTCTCCCAAAGGTCAGGAGGAAAAACCATCTCAAGCATCAAGCATCACAACAGAAGCAATCAACACTGTTTTATTGCTTAATATTTCTTGCTGTAAACATGATAGCAGTGACAAGGATGGGGGATTGGTGAAGCATAACCGGCATACAAAGGAAAAACAGGCTTCCTCTGGAATCCACTGACCAGATCATGTGGAGCGGGCATGATGGGTACGAGAAGCCCAAACTCCAAAAACAAGAAACCAAAATATAAACAAGATTGCCCAATAGCGTGCTGGTCCATACTTGATTCTTGATAGTACAACCTGTCATTAAAAAAAGACTTAACAATCTTTCATCTATGATATAGAGGAGCACACCAACTTCATCTAACCAACAGAATGTAATAATTATATCTATTGAACAAATGAAAAGTGTCATAAATATTCTACTATTTTTCTACACTAGCATGATAAATAGAATGGTATCTAATAGAAATAATATGTTCATTCACAGGTTGACCAAGTATCATTGGAGTCCCTTGTTACTTGATTAATGACCAGTGTCTCAATCTCCTATTAACCATACAACCTTGTGCTCCCAAGCATTAGATTAAACAGACATAGCACGAGAAGCCAGAAATTGGAAACTAAAATAACATTAGGGGTGCCAATTGGTTATAGTAATGTTACTGGGTGTCGGACAACAATGACCTGTGTTTGATCCTGCCAATGCTCTGATTTTGACTACGCTTTCTCCCACAATTCTCTCAGGGCACAATCTAGCACAAATATTCACCTCTGGTCATTGCCTTGTCCACCACTAGATACATATTAAACCCTTGACCAAGTTACCACTGGCTTCCAAATGTTGCTAACACATAGGATTTTTAAACATCAACCGTAAACTGATGTAATATTATCAACCAATGTAGACAAAAGCAAGGTCTTGATCTTGCCAATCTCAACCCCTTCCCAAGCCAAGATCTACTTCTTATTCCTTCACCAATCCTGAGCTGACTCCACATGCTTCTAGCCACTATGCTTCCTAATTGCATTTCCTCCAATGTCCACTTGATGAACTAGGCAAGTTATGCAGAGCAATCCAATATCCTGGGCAAAGTTTTACTGGAACAATGATAGATGAAATACAGAGCATAGACAACATTAACTAAAGAAACTTGGTCTAGCACTTAAAGACAATAATAGATGACTTCTGGTAATAAAACCTGTTCCCTGCCCCAAACTGGATTCCGCTCTTGTTCACATTAATCAGACAACTGCAAATTGTAACCTCATATAGTATGTCACTCCCTTGTTGTTCAGACTCCTGTTTAAGTTCTTGGCTTCCTGCATTCGCCAAATTAAATAAAGCAGGATGTACATTTTTTTATATGGTCACACTGGCATGATGGCAAAATTTTGTATGACTCTATAGCTCTATATAAATTCTCTACAGACTAATGTGGTTTTATACCCCTCTAGCATGCCATTGAAGTGAGCCACCACGAAATCTCTTGCCCGAGGAACACTTTTTTCCCATTTGTTGATTATATTATTAGATGTTTTTGAAAAAGTAATTTTTTTACAAAAGATCTAGCACAGGAATAGGAAGTTCTCTCCTTAAGAAGCACAAATACATGTCCACCAGTTCGCCTTACGAACTACAGATTCATGGAGCACAAAACTGATGCCTGATCTGTCATAAGATTCCAACATAGCTGATCTTGATCCACTATAAAAGTTCTGAATGACACTTTGTTCTCTTAATGCAAAACCATCTTAAGATATAAAATGAATTATAGATTACAGGCAAAGAAAGCATATCAGAAGTTGGGCCCAGAAAAAAAAAACATAAATCAAAAGTCAAAATCTTCATTTAACAAAAAAGGGATCAGGTGTTCAAGAATATAAAATGAGGGATTTACTTACAAACCGAAGGAAGATCACAACCGTCAAGGCGCATATACCTCCAAGAAGAATATGAAGACCATTTTTTGCAGTTTTCTGCACACCAGTGAGAAATTTGTATGTGAAGCAGCACAATGTATCAGCAAAGTGAACAATTGTTATTTGATCAATGGCCACTGAAAACTTACTATGCACCAATTAATCATCCATTCCACAAAATTATGAGATGTATGCAGATTATGCCTATATATACGACTATACATAGGTGGAATGATTTTGAATTTCCACTACAAGTTTAACAGTGATATTTGATCATTCCCCTGGAAAATCGTGACAATTCAAACAGAAATCCCAGCCACCATTATCAGTTGAAAAATTTAAATTGGCACCAATTGAATGCATACCTTTCCAACGTGAGGAGCAATTAACCATGCAAGGGTAACAGTAAGAAGGCCAGTAGCAACTAAAATTCCTGTGCCCTCAATAGCCCATTTAGTTGTTGGATTATCGGTGTGCACCACATTTTCTGTTGGGTTATCAGGCAACTCGTCTGCAATTTCTTGTGAAACTGTTATGGAATGACTCTGAGGATTGAACCACAATGATATCTCACTTAGTCTTTGTCTTCGGATAGCAGCAATAGCATCAGGATCTACACCTGAAGCTGTCTCAGTAGATACATGAGTAAGCTCCCCCGTAGCTGTCCTTTCCCTTAATGCTTCATAGTCCTTCAAGGAAGCCATGACCTTTCTGAAATCTGCAGGCCTTACATTTTTAGCAACATCTCCACATATCTCACATGTAGTGGATCCATGGTTTATAAACCACTTCAATGCACAGGCATAGTGTGCAAGAGCAAGATCATTTTTGCAGGAACATCCTAGTTCAAATAGTGTGTCTTGGTGATGATATGAGCCTGTTTCTACATCAGTGCTACAAACAAATATCTCCCCTTCAGGGCTTATGAACTCTATAAATCCAGGAATCCGTCCGCAATTCTTGGAATCTTCATCCTTTTCAGCAATTCTCTTGGAAGCTTTATCTCCATCTTTGTTGATTTTTAAAATTTCTTGTGACAGGGGGACAATGTCCAAGAAACCTAAGGCAGCATCCCCCCTTCTGTCTGATTCTGCACTATGGCACACCCTACAAAGCAAGAGACCTGCATCCCTATCTGTGCTACAATTTGATGCACGTGATGTATCTGTGCTATGTCTTGATGTATGTGATGTATATAACTTCTGACCACTCATGGAAGTGCAAGAATTTGTATCATTCACTTCACCATCATGAAACTGCATATGTTCTTCTGTGAGGCCCATTGGATAAATTAGACTCCTCTAAGGTCACCAGAATATTATGAGCTTACTCCTAAGAAAGTGGCCCACCTTACAGCAAAGTTATGGTTGAAACAGAATAACAAGCTAGTGGTATTCCTACATCGCATGAAAATAAGGCAACCACACAGCCTCTATGACAATTTGGACAAAGTTTTTTACAAAGCTGAACATTTAAGATGATCTGTGCTTCAGTAACAAAGACAAGTCAGGCATGCGAGTGACTTCAAAAGGTTGAACGAAATCGACGACTGACAGGCCAGTTCAGAATCCAAAAACTGCACCAGCAACCAATATCATGTTTAACTATCACAGTTCAGATTTATAATTACAAAATTACAACAAAAAAAAAAAAATCTTGCATTTCCTCGAAAATTTTGCAAATTTAAGAAGATTGGCACGCGCGCGCGCGCACGCGCACACACACACACAAAAAAAAAAAAAGCCCTTAATTATTTCAGAGACAAACATAGGGGGAGAGGGAGGGTGGGAGATCAACTGTTTTAAGACTCCAATATAAGCATTATATCTGGATCTGGTCACTACTGGAAATAGTGATGGAGAAAGACTAAATCTCACTTCACACAAATAGATTTTGGAACCAAATGATGCAGTCTGTATCTTAAGTTCGAATCAATTACCCAAAGCCCTTTTAATGTATGAGCATAAAAGGAACATTTCTGATCCCATATACTAATTCAAAGAAACCGATATTGTCAACAAACATTTTTGTAAAACTTTTAGAAGGAATTATCAGAAAGACAAGTTGGAGAACTGGATGAGCAAAAAGTCAATATAAGTACCTGGATGGTTAGATACTGAAAGAAAGTACGAGTGCTTGCTCCCATTCCAAGCACTCCCATTCCCCCTGACAAGAGATTGCAGAAGCCCAAGTCCAACCAAAAAAAGGGGCCAAATATGAAAGAGAGTACAACAATAGTTCATAGAGTGTTGGTTTCAAAATGGATAGCAAGCTCCCCATAACAAAAGATCATAAAACCTGCAAGCAAGTTATCCTTTGAACATGTACAATAGGACCAAGCAGAAAGGCAAGTATTCATATTACCCGCAAGTTAAGCAAGAGATCTACAAATCTGATAAAACTAGACAAGGAATAGATCAGTATCCCCCAATATAGTATAGGGCCATATCAAATTAACATGAACTGTTGAGGAGCATATAACACATCCAATGGCCTTCTTTAACTGATCTGTGCTGAAAGTATACAATAGTGTTGGAATGGAGTCAGTTTTTAAATTGACTAAACCTACAAAATTCCTGAAACCATTAAGAGTAAAAGAAATTAACTATTCCCAATCATAAAGATCCAAGGCCAACCTTTTTTACAACAACTTATACACATAGAAAAGATGTGACTAGTTGGTAGGGGCTTGCTTGTAGTGCAACTGCACAATGCATGGAAAAACAATAGTATTATTTATAGTCCAACTAGCTGCAAATCTCCTGCATTAACATTACTAATTGCAATACACGATATAGATCATAGAACTTTAGCACAACAATGACTAGTATAAGCCATTACAAATTACAGTACCCCCTAAAAATCTGTCGTAATATGAATGTATTAAGGTCATGTCTTTTGGCTATTATTTATGAACAAAAAACAATTGAACAACATTAGAAACCTTCTCAGCACCCATAGAGTTACTAAACCCAGCTACAAAGCTAGACACGAACAAAAACAAACTGTCTTGAGCATCCCCTTCCGAAGAGATGGTCTGAGTTGCTATGCTTGGTTTAATTATTTAAACAAAAGACTGTTAGATTTTTTTTTTTTCCAAATAAAACTTGTTATTGATTTCATGTAGTCAACAAATGAATTTAAGGATTTCGACAAAATCGGATACTATTAAACTTGATGCTAATAAAAGGTCCCTTGAGGATAAAGCACATCCTATTGTTGTTGCTTGTTCAAAAGGCAAATAAACTGCATTGGCCCCCAATATTATTTTAAAGAGTGTATCAGATGATGACAACAAACATGCTTTATCAAGGGCTTACTCTTCTATCCACTTTAAGCATGGGTCCATGGATGACTTTACCCTTACCGTACAAGTTAGAAGCATCTCATATGGATATGCTTCTATCATCTTTAATGGGGTGACCATGTAATAATAGCCATTTTCAAAAAATTGGCAGAGCGTGTAATTGTTTGTGCATGTACTACCTTTCCCCTACTGCCTGCAATCTCTGTTTGTGATTAAGAGTTTGATTTTCGTAACTTATTTATGATCCCTTATTTAAAAAGAGAGGCCAAAAATACTGAAAATAATTTAGCAGTCTTCCATTAAGGTATCTTGTTTTTCCTGGGAAAAAGACCTGAAAGTTTTCCCCTTAGAAGATTGAATCTTTCAATCATGTTTCTTGAAAGGAAAATACCTGAACATGAAATCTGCTCTATGTAGAGGCTAAAATGTGGCAATTTTCATATGCTCCCAAAAACAACAGGAAGAAAAGAACTTCAGTTTTTTCAAAGCATCACCACATGCCTTTTCCCTTTTTTCTTCTTTTCTCACCAACCACCAAATTATCTGCAAACAAACATCTGAACAACATTTTCTTATTTTCTTTTTCCTCATACAAAACCTTGATTTCCCTGTTAAAATAAAGAAACCTTTTGCTCTCCGAAGCATGGTGATACAATCAATTTTTTGTTTTCAAATCTTTCATTTTATTTTTTTGGCTTCCATTGCTTTCCCTTCAAAAAATGAAAAATGCAACTAGCTTCAAGGTTTTTCTGCAAATGGGTATGACAATTCCTGGCATACACCAGGTTTTTTTTCCATTTCCTTATCGATCGATCTAAGCACTACTAATGAGAAAAGAATAGTTGTTCCTTGTCATTCAAAAACTCACCTAGAAAATTGTGCATGACCTTTCATTTGAAATATTTTTTCATATTTTTCCCATATCTTAGTAAGTTGTAACAAAGGAACCAAAAAACCGCTTATATAGTACCTTCACTACAAAACGAAACTAAACTAAACATAATAGCAACTTTTTCATTCATCCAGCATGAGCAAAACCTTGACTCTCCTTGCATGTTCCTACTCACCCCAGAAACAGCCATCATTCCTTGCTACTGTCAGAAATGTACCTACAAAGAACTCGGAATCAATTTAGACCTCTTATGCTTCTCAGACGCCTAACAAAAAAATATCTGTCACATACCAACACAGGAAGAACGCCGTGCCTTTTGTGGATACCAACGTAGCTACCAAGAGCTATGAGACTACAAACCCACCGTAAAGGACGGCAGAGTGTCATTTCCATCCTTCACAATTTAGTTCCGTTGATACGCAATAAAATCACCCAAAATCACAGCGAGCCTTGATCACAGAACCCTACAATTATCAAAAATTAGGTCAGGGAATCGTAGATTCATCGATTCCCTCTCAAAATCCATTCCGAAAGTACTTCAACAGCTCAACATGATTACGTGGGATTATAATTCAAGGCCCAGGAACTAAAAAAACCACTCAAATTATACATAAATCAGTGGATACTTTCCTCCTTTTGTGGATTAGGAACTAGAACTCGAACACATTTCTGAGGTTCCACAGTTCACATAATTAAATCACAATAAACGCCAGAAACAAAACCTCAACTGGATCGCTGCTTCGCTCCACTGTATGCGTCGGACCAAAAAAAAATTCCAAAACGACTCATCAAAAAAAAAGTTATTAAATCCCTATCTAGGGTTCCTATACATGCCAAATTCACGGCTTAATGGAGTACAGTAACATTTCAGCGATTTATTTCACACAAGTAAAAGGGAATTCGAAGGAAGAGGGAATGAACTCACCGTTCGAAGACTCTGCAAAGAAGTCTCCTGACCGAACTCGCCCGCTATCGATGCCGCTGGAGGAAGAAGAAAAGGACGCAGCACAGACGGAGAATCTACTTGGCTCCTTGGAGTGACATGGCGCACCGTGGAAAAGGTGGCCGGTTAGTGCCGCGTAGTTACCATGAAAGCAATGCTGCCTTACGGACGGATACACAGTCATTTCTATGCGGGCGTGAGGACACCCCCTCCTAAAGTCCTATCTATTGATGCTGTTGTACCTAAATGTCCATCCACTAAAAGAAATATAAGATTCATTGAAAATATTCAAAAGGTAAGGGAGATGGTAGATTCAAAGTTAAAGTTTGTGTCATAACATTAGGAAGGTGGCATTGCTTGACTGATGGATTTCCCACTGATATCTCCCTTTTTTTATTATAATATTGACTTAGGAAAAGTGTAATTGTGGTAGCCACATGTTTGGTGTAGAAACCAAAGGCAATGGGACAATGAATGATATCTAAGAAGAGCGGCTCAACAGTTATATGAGATGTTGATGTACTTGGCATGGAATTGCACTTTGTAATGTACCAAAATGAATGGTACCTAAGTATCATGGTGGTGGTTGTAAAAGCCAGGTTAGGCCATCAGGCACTAAGCGGCCAGAGAATCTAGTGCTTTTAAGAGTAAAATTTAGGCTTAATGCATGATTAAGTGTTTTGACTAAGTCAAAACCGGATCATGTGTGGTGACATACAAGGCATAAGGGATATGAGATGGTTTTGGGGTGCATGGTTGCGTGATTTTAGAAAATCAATATAATTGCACCCTTACCACATGGACTTGATTAGCAAAATATAGGTACCATGGGCCGTCCATTGAGGCGAAATTCTCTTGTTATGTATTTCGAGTTAAGAGGACATTTCCTCTTGGAATTGCAAGTGAGGTACATTCTCAACTGAAAGTGTTTCAAGCGAGCCAAGTTGTAGCATGATAGAATCTGGATACTTTTCTAGCATGTCATGCAGCTAAGGTTCCGAGGTACATTATTGATTATATCTAGTATCTTAAAAATTCTTTAACTCCTTTGCTTATCGGCCACTGAGAGATAGGGATTATATTATATATTTGTTTGTTGTCTGGTTAGAGAGATAACTACCAATCATCGACCAACGAAGGACCTTCCATATTCTTTTTGCACTCTTTCTTGTCCCAAATCTAGATCTAGACGAGGGAAAGACTTGAACCCAAAGTCAATGTCATTTCATGAAGCTGTTACCTATAGTATTTGGTATTCTCAAATCGAGCTTTATTTGAAACAACCTAATAAATCTCCATCATGAAAATGTTTGTGATTATGCTAAAACATGTTGGTCTTAATTATGAGCTACCAATAGACTTTCTAATAACTTTACGAAGAAAAATTGTTATAATCCACAAGCTAAGGAAGATGGATATTTTTTTTGTCATGAAAATCTTGCCACACAAGCATGATCCAATTAGCATCCTTAGTAAGCAACATGTCACCTAAGGAAGATGGATGCTTTTTTGAATAAATTACAAGAACACAACCTTAATTTTAGTCCAATTTCACTTATACTCTCTTAAGTTTAAAAAGTATCAAAGTAGTCATTCCAAATTTTAAAAAGCTCCAAAATAATCTTACCATTTTTCTCCATTAACGGAATGATGTAATATGACCATCACATGATATCATTATTTTATAAAAATGATCAAAATATCCTTATCCCCATCTCCTCCCTTCTCTCCGATTAATCCCTTCCTTCTTCATCGTTGGCATTTTTCTTTCTCCTTTCTTGTTCTCTCTCCTCTCTTCCTCCTCACCTACTTCTCCTCCATAGTGGCTCCCTCCATCTCCACTCATTCCTCACCGATGACCCCTTATTCTCCTTTCCCTCACGTACTTCATTTTCTCATCCTCCTCCTCCCAGCTCGCTCACGAGCTCTTCCCCTCTATGATGGCTCCCTTCACTTCCAACCATTTTTTACTGACGATCCCTCCTTCTCTTCCTCCTCCTCCTTCAAGCCGTCTACCACCTCCATCCTTTTTTATCGGTAACCTATCCTTCCTTTTCTTCTTCCTCCTCACTCCCATCTCCTCATTATTGTCTATTTCCTCCAACGCCGCCCATGAGCTCTCCCCCTCCACGATGTTTCTCTCCACCTCCACCCATTCCTCGCTGATAGTACCTCTCTTCTCATTATTTTTCTCCTTATCCACTTTTTCTTCTCATCCTTCAAACCCACCCATAAACCCTTCATCTCTATAGTGGCTCCCTTTACCTGTACCCCTTCTTGCCAACAACCCATCCTTCCCTCTCTTTTTCTTTCTCACCCTCCCGGTCCTCATTATCCTCCTCCTCCAAGCTCACCCATAAGCTTTCTCTCTCCACAATGGCTCTATCTATCTCTGTCCTTCCTTATCGGTGATCCCTCCTTCTCTTTCTCTTCTTCCTCCTCATCCCTTTCTCCTCTTTTTCTTCTAATCCTACATACATTACCTTCGACACCATCCTCCTCTTTCACACCGACCTCCAAGACCCCACCCTCCCTCTCCACGGCACCTCTCTCCATCTCCACCTCTTCTTCATCCGTCTACTATATAAGCAAGAGGCATATTCATTTATTAAAATGGCAAGCTCACACTGTTTGTTGGTAAGTGAATGACAGAACCATTTTTGAATATCTCAAAAACTTGAAGAGCTATTTTAACACCTTTGAAAGTCGAAAAGGTGTATGTGAAATTGAGCTAAAATTAAAGAGATGTTCCTATAATTTATCTCATTTTTTGTATGAAAAATTGACCAGACAAACTTGGTCCTATAAACATCTCTTTTTTTTTTTTTTGTAAAGATCCAATAAGCATCTTTAGTAACTAACATATCATGCTAGAGCAAAATTAGTAAATGCTATTTGACATCTTTCTTTTTGTTAACATGATTTTAGATGATCAGATGATTTTAGCGATCACATAACTTTGGAAGATATTACAGGATTTTAAGGGTCACATGATTTTACATATCACATAAAAACCCATATTAGCCTATGTTTTTTTTTTTGGTTTGCATGATCCTGAATTGGCCTATATTATTTTTCTTGTATAGAGTTTGTGCACTAATATATATAATCCTAAGATGTACCGAATGTGATTAAAAAAAAATATATAAAGTATTCTCTCTCTCTCTCTCTCTTATTTTTCTCTTCTTCTATAAATATTTTAACATGATATCAAAACAACTAATTATCTAATACGCCACAGCCATCCCTTCTACCTTTATTGTGGCCATCTTTGCCATGTCTAAAAGCCTTGAAGATCCCCTTTACCAACCTATCGATCTTTGTTTCTATGCAAATTATCTATTTTGCAGATTTTCTATTTTTTTTCTAGATTAATATTCAAAGATCTTTTTTTTTATTGAATCTGCAACTCCTCTCCACTATTTTTCTCAGTTTTAGATCTTCTGTCATCTCTCCTCATTATCACTCGGCCTTTCTCTCCATCTCTGATTTCACTTGCTATCTTTGGCTCCTTCACCATTCAGTCGGAGGTTTTTTGCTCCTCTTCCACAATGCATTCATTTGCAAGGATCGTTGACCTTTGGTTATTTTCTCTCCGAGTGCCAGCTGGCACTGCAACCACAACTTTCTATTTGTCTCCTTATTGCCACATCACATAAAGCAGCCATAATAATTGACATGTCATTTTGCCATATCAACATAAAATAAAACATGACATCTGACCACATCATTATTTGTCCAGTCATAAAACATGTCACATTAGCTGTTTTTCCATATCACTTCAATGTAAGAACCATATTAGCCGCTAATTAGATACCACAATCCATATCGTTAAAGATATCGATAAATCACATTAGTTAGTCATGTCACCAAATATGTTAATTGGCTATTTCGACAAACACACCAGTCTGCCACCTTAGTCAACCATGTTAGTGGATACATTAATCAGCCATATTAGTGGACACATCAATCTGCCATATCAGTTGGCTATGTCAACATTGTTGAACATATCTATTTGCTGCATTAGCCCCTTGATCTACCATATCAGTTTCTAAATTGCTATATTAGTTCCTATTCTATCATGTTAGATTCTATAATATCACATCAGTTTGATATATCAATCTATTAGATGGGTTTTGAGCTAAGTCAGCTCCAAATTTGCCGCATCAACTTCTGAATTACTATGTCAACTTCTAATTTGCCACACCAGATTCTATACTATTATATCAACTTAACATACAATGTGTCATATATGCTTATGAGTTGCTAGTTAACTCATGATTTGCTACATCAGCTTTTGAGTTTATGTAATAGCTCCTGATTTGTCATGTTAGTTGTTGTATTGCTATATTAGCTCTTGATCTATCACTCCAATCTTTGAGCTACCACATCAGCTCCTGATCTACTATCACACTAGCTTCTGAGCTGTTATGTCAGCTTCTTGTCTATCATGTTAGCTTTTGAGCTGTTATTTCAGTTTCTAATATGTCATATTAGTTTCTGGTTATATTTATAATTTAGTTTACCAACTTAAGTTGACAAATAAAGTGCCACTTTGAGTTTGAGGGGGGTATTAGTATGATTTTAGATGATCACATAGTTTTAAGATCATATGATTTTAGATAAGATTGAAAATGAGTTGGGTTGACTTGTGACTTGATTTACCCTGACCCACTTAAGCCTAATTTGACCCATTTTAAAAGATCTGTAGGGTCGAGTCAAGTTATCAAATTGGACCAATTCCATTTTTTGGGTTGGGTTTGGGTTTATTGAATTTGAACCCAAATCCGATTTAACTCGACTCTTTTGATTTTTGGATCAATTTTGGATCTTATACTCTATGACTTGACCCGGACCCATATGATTAAAACCCGAACCTATTTGAGCCTCTAAATTATGATTTAAAATTTATATGAGCAATGTCTTTAACATAGATATATGTTTAAAAAATTATTTTTATATTTTAATTTATTTTGAGAGAAATCTTTTTTTATGTTTATATTTTATAGTTGATAATAGTTAGCCATGTGGTAATTAAAACGCTGTTGGCTACATTTGATTTGGACTCGATGTAGATCCAAATTTTTCGGATTGGAGCTGGGTTATATATGAACTCAATCCAACTCGAATAATTTGTTGGGTCGAAAGTGTTGGCCATGGATCCAATCCAAGTTGATCCGATCTTTTATTAGGTTGGGTGTGAGTCTAATATTAGGATCTGATCAAGAATCAGATCGGATCAGAATCACTCATGATCCGATTCGATTGGATCCATCTATATCTTTTTTAAATAATTACATAATTTTAGAGATCATATGACAATTCATATTACTAATATATATAATCTTTGAGATACAATGAATATGATTAAAACAGAGATATGGGATCCTTTTCGTGGGTTAGAGAACTAATACTCGTAAAACAGTGTTAGCATACAAGTACAATGTCAATCACCCTTCTCCCATGGCTTGTGATTTTAGTGCAGGCCTCCGCAATGTACCAAGACAAGCAATGATACACCTGTGCTCCACAGCAGGGCCGGTCCGTTCTTTAGGTCTGGGGCCAAATAAAAAAATAGAGCTTCTCTATTAAAAATTAATATATTTTAAATATTAATTATTATTAAAAAATTAATCTACATGCATTTTGTAATACAAAATTTCTTATAATTTTTTTATAATCAATATTTGACAATAATTTTTCTTCAATAGACAGTATAGCTAAACCATTTAATTTTTCTTGTAACATCGTTGATCGTAAATATAATTTTAATAATTTTAATTTTGAGAAACTTCTTTCAGTAGAGACAACGGTGACAGGTATGGTCAATAATATTCTATATGCAATTGATACATTTGGATAACAATTCATTTCATTAATATAATTAAATATATTCATAGCAGTATTTTTTTCTTTTGGCATAATTATTTTTAGAACTTTTAATTCTGAAAATAAATCAATCCCATCAAGATCATAATGATTATCATTTGTTAAAATACTTTGAAGATTAAGATAAAATTTTTTCAGACTTTCTTCATCCAATGAAATTAATATTTTGAAATCAAACAAAAATTCAAAATTATTTTCATATAATTGAAATTGTTCAAACCTATGTTTCAATGAAAAGATAGCTTGATCTACTAAATATAAAAAATAATTAACTCTAAATGATTCTTCTGGTGATTGTTCAATATCCACATTAACATCTTCATCAAATTATTTTTTCTTTTTACTTGATATTTTATACGAAATATAGAATCAAGGGAGGTGTTGCGAGGCGATGAGAGGGGATAAGAATTGAGAAATTACGAGAGAAATTGAGATGACGAGAGCTAAAAAGCTATTGCTAGGAGCCGTTGGGGAGTCGGGACTCCGGAGAGGAAGAATGACGTTTGGTTTACCCAAAAAAAGAACAGGGAGAAAGGCGTTGTGAGGTGATGAGAAATTACG
The DNA here is from genome assembly GCF_000442705.2 of Elaeis guineensis. Classification (NCBI taxonomy): domain Eukaryota; kingdom Viridiplantae; phylum Streptophyta; class Magnoliopsida; order Arecales; family Arecaceae; genus Elaeis; species Elaeis guineensis. The sequence continues at coordinate 7,917,173 of NC_025993.2, forward strand.
GGAGAAATCGAGATGACGAGAGCTAAAAAGCTCTTGCTGGGGCTTGGGAGCCATTGGGAGTCGGGATTCGGAAGAGGAAGAATGGCGTTTTGTTTGGGGAGTCGGGACTCTAGAGAGGAAGAATGACGTTTGGTTTACTCAAAAAAAGAACAGGAGAAAGGCATTGCGAGGTGATGAGAAATTATGGGAGAAATCGAGATGATGAGAGCTAAAAAGCTCTTGCCGGGGCTTGGAGCCGTTGGGAGTCAGGACTCGAAAAAGAAAGAATGGCATTTTGTTTACTCAAAAAAAAAAAAAATTTGGGGCCTGGGGCGGTCGCCCAATTTGACCCGCCCCAGGGCCGGCACTGCTCCACAGCCAAAACCGGCCACAAGGTGACATGGCATGATGGTGATGGTCCCCAAAGTTCAACAGATCAGATCCATGGCACATAGTTTTTTGGGAAAAACAAAGAAAGGTAAGCAATTTTCTCATCATCATCATCAGCAACAGCTTTTTCTTCCATCTTAGAAGCCTCCAATTCCTTATTACACGCACCTCCAAGCCGGTCCTTAAAGCTGCAATAATCTTCTCTACTTACCAACAAAAATGCCCCCCATCCCACCAGGTCGAGTACTCCAGAGCTAGAACAACTGTCGGCGAGTAGAGGAAGGTGACACAACAGTAGTCGGCAAACTACCGGGTCGTCATCGTATAGTCCCCAGTTAGACCGCGCACGCTATGCGTGAAGGATGACAGCTGTAACGTCTTCGATCAGATCTAGCGGTGGAAAGGGGAGAGAATAATTCATGTCTTCACACCACGTGATTCGTTGCTGTTGGGCCTCCTCCCTTCACCGACACTCCTACGTTCCACATTTGACCTCAAATTTTTGCCGGTATTTGAATCTTTTCTTTTATTCCTTATTTTATCTCAAGATATCGTCCAAGAGGTCAATTTCCCAGGTCAACACGTTTACACGGCAAATCTGGAAGCAACTTAGTTTATGTTGACAAAATCCAATAAATATTTAATTTTTATATTTAAAAATATATACAACCTATTTTTTATAATTGATTTGTAGACTATAATACTTGATATGATATTTTATGAATGGAATGTATCCTCCAGTCAAAAAAATAATTTATCTTTCTTTCACATAAATTTTTCATTGGATCTTGAATTAATAATTTTTAAATTTATATAATTAGATGAATGAAATAGCTTTTGTGCATGGCATGATCTAATAACCAATGTTAAAAAAAATCAATCATTCTTCTATGCAAAATATACAATTTAAATTTTTTTATAAAAAATAGAATTTTTATTGTTTAAATGCTATTGATTTGTATAAAGTTGGATTCTATCATGCAATGGGAGTAAATTGACACAAAGTGATAAGTGAGACTGCTGAACTATGATCAAATCCACCAAAAGAAATCTAAACTAAAACTATGAAAGAAAAATAATAACCAGGACTCCTGCAATTAATTCAACAAACTAATAAAATCAAATATACAAGCAAGTAATACGAGGAAAAGGTAAGGGCAGTTTCGTCATTTCAAAATTAACACTGGCCCATCTGATCGGCCTCCGTGTAAACCGGCAGCTCTCCGGCCTCCGCGAAGGATTTGCTTCTCATACTCCCTCAAAGTCCTTTTATTTTAAACGAAACCTACAATAAAATACGAACTAATCCCTTAACTTGATGCTGACGTCATGGATTTCCTTCGTCCTTCGCGCCGGATAAAAGTGATACAAAGGAACAGCCAATCTCTAACCTCCTTATAAGCGGCCACTCACTGAGTCAGTGTCAGTTCCACTTCCCTTCGGTTCCCAACTTCCCCGCCTAAATATTTATTATTTTCCTGGCATTTAAAAATAAGAAGTTTAGTGCGGTCTTAACCCACTCGTCTCTTATAATACTCTCACGAGGTGCTCCCCCTTCTTCCAAGCCGGGGGAGGGGAGAAGGAACCCTTGAAGCTCTCGCTTGTTTTGTTCCCCTCGCTTCAGATCCACAGGGTTTCAGCCGAAGAAGAGGTAAGGATTGGCTTTCTCTGGTTCGGATCTTTTGGATCTACGCGTTGATGCTGGTTTGGTCTTTTTTCCTGGATTTTTTGGGTTTTTTTGTGATTTTTTTTGGTATGTTTCTTTAGAGAGTTGTGGATTTTGTTACTATTTTAAAAAATTTAGTCTTGCAGATTTAGATCTGTGTTGCGTTAGTTTGAGTTGGATCTGGTTCGGACTGAGTGATTCTTGCTTCAAATTTTTTGAAAAAATAAGTTTAGCTGACACCTTGTGTGATTTCTCTTTTTATGATGCTATTATGCCGAGGCTATTTGTCAGAAATGGTATGATCTCTCTCTCTCTCTCTCGCTCGCTCTCTCTCTGGATGTTACTATGCTGAGAGTCTTTCTCTGTCGTTACCCTTTGATGCGAAGTTGATGTAGATCTCGACGTGCTTAAATATTTAAGTTGCTCAGAGATAGTTCCTTTTTTTTTTTTTAAAAGAACTTTAAAATTAGTCAAAATGGTACGGATCCGCTCTTTCTTCCCTTCGTATTGGAGTTTGTTTAACTTTGATAAATTAAGGGGCTTTTGTCTATTTTTTTTCTTAAATTGCAGTTTATTTGCGCCTTACCAGGAGAAACTTCCGTAACTTTCTACCATCACCATCGGTTTAATCTGCAGTTTGCCACTTACTTCGCATTTTGTTTGGTGCTTGGTCTCCGATAGTGTTTGTAGATTATCTTGTTTAAGCGTTGAAATGTTTTGTTTCTTAGTTACTGTTGGGAATCTGAGAACTATTGAAGCTCATGAATTTATGGCTGTAGTAGGTAGGTGTGACACTATCGGTATCTTTTAAGGCTTCTTTTCGTAACACTGTTTTTTTGTTTCTGTTCTTCCTGATAAATTTAGGATGTTTTGAGTAATGGCATGGCCAATTTCTCCCATTAAAATTAGTGTGTAAACTGTCAGCACTGATAGGCTCAGAGTCTTTAATTGGTGATTGTTTTGGAGAGAAGTAACCATATCATTTCAGTGGCATGTTCGTCAAACTCCTACTCTATCTTTCTAGATCTGTAAAGTTTCATTACAGATCTGCATGGAGTTTCATATATTTTCTTCTACATTTCAATTACATACTAGATATGCTGGAAATTAGTGACTCATGTTACTGTGTTTTCAAGAAAGAGTAGCAGGAGCTTGATTGTTGTTTTATTTATTTATTTATTTTTTGCATCCTTGTTTTTCGGATAAACTATCTGAAAGGTTTTTGCATGTAAGAAAATGGCATTTGGGAAAAGCTCGCGGGCAGATGCTAGGAGGACGTCATCATCCTTCTGTTCAACAACAACAATTGTCGTGTTTGTTGCTCTTTGCTTAGTTGGCGTATGGATGATGACATCCTCAACTGTAACCCCTGTGGATATGTCTCCGCCAAGTTCCAAATCTGATGCTAAAGATCAAGTTCCTGAAACTGATTCTAAGCTATTTGAAGATAACTCTGGTGACATAACTGAAGATTCGGAGAAGTTGGTGCAGAAGACTCATGAGGAGAATCCTGTGAAGGGCAATGAGGATAAAACCAATGTTGGGGCAGAGGACACGTCTAAAACTGTGACTTACAGTGACAGAAATGGGAAGAGTGAAGAAGAAAAAGTTCAAGAGGGTGGAGATGCAAGTACGGAGACAGACACTGGCAGTCGGGCAGATGGGGAAGGCAATAACAGCGAACAAAAGTCAGATGAGCAAGATAAGAACTTGGCAGAGAAGTCCGAGAAAGCTGAAAATAGTGAACAACAAGAAACCAATAGCGAGAAGAAATCGGAAGAAGAGGAGAAATCTGATGGTGATGGGAAGGATAAGGGTCAGATACAGGAGAAGGTGGAGCAAAGTGAAGGCCAGGGGACAGGACAAATCTCTGATGATAACAATGCTGGGAACCAGGATAAGGATAAAGCCTCAAATGAGGTGTTTCCATCTGGGGCCCAGTCAGAGCTTTTAAATGAGACCAATACCCAGAATGGGGCATGGTCTACACAAGCTGCAGAATCAAAAAATGAGAAGGAGGTCCAAGCATCTGCCTCATCAAAGGGCCAACTTGTAGGCTACAATTGGAAACTTTGTAATGTCACTGCTGAAGCAGATTATATCCCTTGTCTTGACAATGAGGAAGCTATCAGGAAGCTTCCAAGTACCAAACATTATGAACATCGAGAGAGGCATTGCCCTAAAGAGGCTCCAACCTGCCTTGTTCATGTTCCAGATGGATACAAACGACCAATTGACTGGCCTAAGAGCAGGGACAAGGTTTTTGTTTTGCCATTCCGTTTGCCTTTTAATGCTCAACTATTTCTTCCATTAGTCCACTTTATTTAGTTCTGTTAATTTTGTGACTAAACTGCAGGTATGGTACTCTAATGTCCCACATACCAAGCTTGCAGTGGTAAAGGGGCATCAGAATTGGGTGAAAGTTTCAGGAGAATACCTCACATTTCCAGGGGGTGGAACTCAGTTCAAGAATGGTGCACTCCACTACATTGATTTCATTCAACAGGTTCACTTCTATCCTTTATACGGTAGCTGGCTAGCTGCCTTTTGTTTTGCCTCCTGATATTTGTCATTTCTTGGCATATGAGATCCTGTTTTCATGTCTCCTGAGTGCTTGAAGTTTCTTTTTATATCTTTGGGTGGATAGTGTTGCTGCTCCTATTGGCTCTAGTATTGTACAATCTTTGTCGCGGATGTTCTTATTATTGTATTTGATAGAAATAACTCCCAGTTGTCATTGCCGTTGTTCCCATATCTGCATGTGCATGTTTAGTTATGACTTCTGTAAAATTTTTATTTATCTGTTTCTCTTTCATGTTTGCTTGATTAGCTACTATGGGCAATGACTGGGACAAAATTGATGGGGTGCTTATAAAACATTCTTACAATTGTGGCATGCGTTCCTATTTAAATGTCCTTTCAAATTCTCTTAGTTCAACTTACTTTTTTTATGACCCTTATTTCTTATTTCTATTTTTACTTTTATGTTTTGCTTTTGCATGACATGTATACTTTTATCTTATTATTACAGTCACTATCTGATATTGCATGGGGGGAAAAAAGCCGTGTTGTTTTGGACGTTGGCTGTGGTGTGGCTAGTTTTGGGGGCTATCTCTTCGATAGAGGTGTGCTTACCATGTCATTTGCACCCAAAGATGAGCATGAAGCTCAAGTTCAATTTGCTCTCGAGCGAGGAATCCCAGCTGTATCAGCAGTAATGGGCACCAAGAGACTTCCCTACCCCAGCAAAGTCTTTGATGTTGTCCACTGTGCCCGCTGCCGAGTACCTTGGCACATTGAAGGTACTTAGTGTTAGACTTTTTTAGTCTTTATTTATTTACTCTTTACTCTGCTTTCAGATCTTAGAGGAGGTAACTTGTAGGTGGCATGCTTTTGTTGGAGTTAAACCGTCTTCTGCGTCCTGGTGGTTACTTTGTGTGGTCTGCTACTCCAGTTTATCAAAGTCTTCCAGAAGATGTCGACGTCTGGAAAGGTAAATTTATTTGTATGTGTTTGCTTGATTGAAATAGGTGCAGAGAAAAAATCATGTGCTACTAGTAAATTTCAAAATGCATTATAAGTTATCTCATAGAAACTTTTGAGGAAGTAAGATCTCAAATAAACTCAGAAGTTGAGTTGATATAATACTGTCTGATCCTTAAATAGAGTGAACTTATTTTTGTTTTGGATTGATAAAACACTTACATGTTCAGGTAAAACAAACACAAATGACTAAATACGAAGTAAAATCTACCTTCCTAATGGTAAACTTTTTACTTCAAATGTTGTTAAAATATTCGGTTTGCCGCACCCACATGAGCACCTTCACCTGCCTCTGCTTTGGATTCTGGCAGCTAAGCTTTAGTATCCATTCCTGATGAGTTATGTTTTACTTCTTCTGCATAAAACACATTTAATCAGAAGTAAACTTCAATATATTGTTTTTTTCCGGACATGTTTGTTTTGCTAAATGATCTTGAGCATGTGGAGCTTATCTGGTACAATTTGTAAAGATAAGAATCCAACTTCTTGCGAATGAATATGGTAAAAAAAACTCTTGGCCAACTACCTGTAGGAAGTTCTAACTTATATATTGTGTGGATTTTGATGTCAGCCATGTCTGCCCTTACAAAGTCCATGTGCTGGAAAATGGTAAACAAAACGAATGATACCTTCAACCAAGTGGGTTTAGCAATCTTCAGAAAACCTTCTGACAATAAATGCTACGAGAAAAGAATGGAAAACAACCCTCCACTTTGTGAAGAATCTGATGATCCAGATGCAGCCTGGTATGCTGATTCCTTACAGAACAATCTATATATTTCTTTGGTTGTTTTGTTTTATTATCATGTATTATATTTGATGCCTAGAGTTGATGATGTATTTCATGTTTGTGTAGGAATGTTCCCTTGCAAGCTTGCATGCACAAATTGCCTGTAGATCCTGATGTGCGTGGGTCAAAGTGGCCAGAGCAGTGGCCGTTGAGGCTGGAGAAGGCACCTTATTGGCTAAACAATTCTCAGGCTGGGGTTTATGGTAAACCAGCTGTGGAGGACTTTGAAGCAGACTATCAGCATTGGAAACGAGTTGTAAGCAAGTCATATGTCAGTGGAATGGGAATCAACTGGTCTCATGTTAGAAATGTCATGGATATGAGATCTGTATATGGAGGGTAAGCAGATACCATCCTTCTTTCAATTGTGCAATCAGTTTGGTTTGGGGAGGGGCGTGGCGGCCTTGTTTTAAGATTTAGATTTCAGTTTTATTTGCATACAAATTTTATAGCACCCGATAAATTATGACAAATGGGACGGACTTCTGTTTTTCATAGTTTATTGTTTCACAAATTAACTCAATCTTTTCTACCATGCAACTTTAAAATAAAAGTGAACTGATCAACTGTCTCTCAGTTTTGTCTGTGAGATGCTGCAAAAAGCAGTTATATTTGACTGTTTGTTTGCGGTCTTAATTAATGTCCTTATGTTTTTTCATTAGCTCATGTCATATGCAATATAAATTTTGCGTAGTTCCTGTGAACTTTGAACATCAAGCTGTAGGGCTGTTTCAAAATCATGCTTGGCATGCCTAATTGTGCCAATGGTTCTCTGCAATTTAGGGACTAAACATGTTGAGTAACTGCATATGAATGACCTACGTGGATAATTTGTGGTCTCGCATGTTCTGAAGAGAGTTTATTGTCCTGATAAAGAATTGTTTTTTCATTCAGTTGTTCTTGCTGATGATATGATCCATGCCCACATATTGTGTTTTGCTATTTTTAAGGCCACCTAGTGTAAAGGTAGGGCCTTCCTGTCTTCCACTGAGGATGATCTGGAAGTTGGCAGCATGTTGATGAAGGGCTGATGTTAGGTGATAGACTAGTTTTAGAACCTTTTCAAATCATGAAATTAAGTTACTTTTGTTTTTTTGTTGATGTATAGTGGAAAGTGAAGGACCATCTATCTATTTTATTACCTACTGATCTAATATTTTCTGAATTCAGATGAGGGATAAACAGACCCCTTTTCTAGACTCTCTCCTCTTGCTTTTAGTTCTAAATTTACTTGTATGCTTGTTTTTGCAGCTTTGCCACAGCTTTGCGAGACATGAAGGTGTGGGTCATGAATATTGTCTCCATTGACTCCCCTGACACACTTCCCGTTATTTATGAGCGTGGACTGTTTGGAACGTATCATGATTGGTGTGAATCGTTCAGCACCTACCCAAGAACGTATGATCTTCTCCATGCAGACCATCTATTCTCAAAGCTCAAAAAGAGGTAAGCATTATAATTTAACTATTCACTTGGTTTCAACATAGCAGAATCAATTATTGAATATTGGCCAGAAAGTTAAATATTCAATAATCATTCTAACATGAACTTGCTACGATCCTTGGCCTGCATGATTTTCTCCCCCGCTTTTTTATTTGATGGAACCTGATTTTGATTGGAACATTTCATATTTGTTAGTGTCTTATCACTTGGAGGATACTTCCCATCCCAATTGCAGCTCTTTTACCCAAGCCTCTAAACCCTTCTATCAGATGGTTAAAGTTCCAGTGGGATGTGACCCATCCATGATGTTATATGATGATAACCTTCTAACCAAATGATGATCATCTTTCTGCCATAGTCGGTGAAAAATATTCTCTAAATCAATACTGTATCTTCCTTTCTTAATACTTTCTAGTAGTATTATATACAAATGCCACTTCTGGCCACATTGAAGTACCTCATTTCAAAAATGCATTTGTTATTTCCCTTCCACTCCTGTTAATTTTGTTATGATGTTGACTCTTTCTGAGTTATATTTCCCTCTAGGTGCAAATTACAGCCGGTGATTGCAGAGGTGGATCGGATACTGAGACCAGAAGGCAATCTGATTGTAAGAGACAATGTGGAGATAATCAATGAAATAGAGAACATTGCAAAGTCTTTGCACTGGGAGATCCGGATGACCTACTCAAAGGACAATGAGGGGTTGTTGTGTGTTCAAAAGACAATGTGGCGGCCAAAAGAGTAGAGGCAAGCAAATCATCGGTGTATTAGAACCATCATCTATGGTAGTTCGATAATTTTTGGCTGTTCTCATATAATCGTGTAAAATTTTTGTTGTATGCTTTATCTTCCTTGTATCCAAGAAGGGAAAAGCCTTCTAATTACGAGTCAATTGTAGAACCATTTATTCTTGAATCAATGAAAACATCATTCTGGAAGACTGGAACATCTAGTGCTGCTACAGCACCTGGATCAACTATAGATACTGCCAATGTGAATATTGTCCATTGTCAATAACTTTGTTTGGGTTGCACTTACTGTTTTATAAATCTGCATGCATGAGAATGGAGGCATACAACCTTCATTGTCATAATTCTTTGTTGTTTCCATTCATCTTTGCATACAACCTTCAGACTAATAGCTAGGTCCTGCTGTTGGATACGGCTGGCTTTCATCGAACTATTAATTGTTCTGACTCTTAGGCCTCCATGGATTGATCTTTTCTTTGCTCGCCGATCATATCTCATTTTGCTGGTTATTCATCTTTGCATATCTATATTGTCAGGCTTCGGTGCTAGAAATTGTTTTTATTTTGCAAAGTTGATGGTTTATATCAAGAAGGAGAAGAGGAGCAATGTTGTCACAATCATCTGATAAATTTGGTCATGTGCTAGATATATAGGTCTTTGTAAACTAGATGTCTTCGAACAGAAATTATTGGTTAGAACAGTTCTATCATATGTACCATGCATCATCCAACAATGAATCAGCATATCATCTAAAAAAATAAAAAGGTATATTGCCATCTATCCTTGACTGAAAATTTTAAATGAAAAAATTCACTTTTACTATGTTCAATGGAAAAAATGTTCACTTTTTTAGATGGTATACTTGTCTGTTATTGGGTAGTGTAAGGTGCATGCGGTGAAACTGTTATAACCAATAATTTCTCCTTGAAACAGCTCCATTATTCGCACTGTCAGTGCACGGTGATTGGTGGGCAAGTATCTGAGGGCGGCCTTTGTAACCAATCCTTCGCTACTACAGAAGACTGGTGCTCTAAGTGAGGAGATGAGTGCTGCTTCGGAGCAGCACTCTTGGTTAATGCAACAACTAATGGAATCACATTTTAGAAATGGGAAATGGATGAGATCGTCACAAATTGTAATGTGTAGCAGACAATCAAAAGGTGCTCAATGGCGGTGCTGATCTGGATCTCACACCTCCATGTCCATCACACTTACCCTGGTTTATTTCATTAATCACCTTGTAAAACTTGGACGGCATGATATCTCTCTCTCTCTCTCTCTCTCTCTCTCTCTCTCTCTCTATATATATATATATATATATATATATCTTTATGATGATACTTTCTTTCAGAGTCCCTGGGACATGAGAGGAATGATCATTTAAATTTCTTAAGGGAATAAACTATTTTCTTTTTGAAAAAAATGCTTAAGGCACCAGTAAAATGCACATAAAAAGCTTATAAGCTTTTATTTGCCAACTTGGCAACTTCATAAGCAATCAAGCGCCAATCTCCCCTTGTTGCTTGGCAAGATAATTGTTGTGCACTTGAGCCATGTAGCATTATTTTTTATTATTTGGTATGAATCAGTTAACAATAGTAAAAAAAAATTCTAAATTTATGATATAAAATGTGAGTGAATGATTTGATTAAAATTTGCATTAAAGAATATCTAATTCTATTTGTTGTCAAAGGTATATTCAAAAAGTAGTATAAAATCAATGCAAACTAGAATATATTTGGCAAAGTCAAACACTAGAATGGAATCATCATCCCTTTTCCCATGCATTCTTTCATTTCATGCCTAATAAGTAATAACAGAATGAAATGATAATTTTGCTTCCTTAGTTTTCATTCAGATTTTTCTTTTGAGTAAATTGCAAAACCCATATGAGATTAGAGGTAAATTACTCTTATGCCTAATGGTTTGAAAACTTACACTTACTATCCTCAGGTTTAGTTTTAACCAACACTTTAATCTATAACTTAGTAGAATATTAGTCAAACCATTAATCTAAAATGAGGCCTAAATACTACATCAGAAAAAATTTCTAAAATAATCAAAATAACCTCAAATGATATAACAATCATTCAAGAATATAAGAAAACATGTATTTCATAACCTAAAGATAATTTTGACTTTTCACACAAGATAAATAATTTTACTAACATTGTTAATTTAATTGAATGTAAGTATAGGTTTTACAAACTACTAGATATTAGTGTAAAAAATGTAAACTACAAGGGAGTTTTTGTAATTTATTCATTTCTTTTTTTGTTTTCTTATGTGCCAACTATCATGTTATCATAAACTATCTTCTAAGCAATCAATTGCTGAAAATTTGAATCAACAGACACTCTGGGACATGATCTTAAAATTTGCACTTGATCCCTTGGCCTCCGGCCTCCCAATCAAGGTCATCCGTGGTAGGTTAGATGCACTAAAGACACCATTCACTAGTTCTCAAGCTCTATGATAGCTACCAAGATGTGGGATGAGAACTAGCATTTGAAATAGGGAAGTCCATTTTAAGATAATCCAATTCCTATTTTCTGATTTTTAAATACTTATATTTTAAACCATAGATTTATATATTCTCTCGCCCTGCCTTGCTAGCATACAAAGAAAAGATAAAATGAACGCTAAAAAAAATGAACAATCAATGTAGGACTTGGAGAGTAATAAAAGCAAAGAGTGAAATAAAAGAAGATTATTCTTTAAAAGGAAAAGAAGGTAGCAGCGGGCGGTTATACTTAAGTAAATTTTAGGATCCATTTAATTGGGGTATATCAGACTATGAGACAATCTGATAATTTTTAAGAATTATTTATTTGAAAAAATAATTGTGAAAAAAAATAAATTTTATTATATTTGATTGGTAGAAAAATTACTATAAAAAATGATACTGAAAAAAATTACTACGTTTGGTTGGAGATAAATCTACATTGGAATATAACTAAATTACAAATATACCCTTCAACATAGAATAATTTTTTAATATTAATAGTAACATTGTCATCTCCAATTAATTTTTATGCAATGACTATAATCACATGGCCCTTTAAATTATACCATCTACATCTTAATTTTTTTTATAAAAGCTATTTATTGAATGAATTTGGAAAAATATTAAAATAAATTCAATAATTACATATGCAGCTTTATTAGAGGTATTCTTATCAAATATGGATTATCGTCATTTGAAAATTTATCAAATACCAACCATTTATGGTATTTATTTTATCTTCTCTTTCCAAAAAATAAGTATGGACCCACCAATTTTTTTATCATCTCTTTCTTTTCATACCAAACATGATAATCTGATATGAGAATCATTTTTTTATATCAAATTATCTCCAACCAAATCTTCAGCTTATTCTAGGATATTTATATCTGGAATAAGCTGGGTCGTACCAGACCAGACGTGGCCCAGCTTTCATCTAAGAAGCCCAAAAGCTAAGCCCAGCACTAAGTTAAATAGGCATCACCCAAACAGAGAGCCCAGCCTTTTCTCTATCATTAATACGTTAGTTCACCCAACCCAGTCCATGAGGGTGGAGAGGACTCATTTCCTTCGTCATCAGGCCATCCATCCATCCATCCGTTCTTTTCGGCGGCGAGGGCGATGCCGTTAGCGGCATCCTTCCCTCCCTCTCTCTTCCGATACGCCTCCTTCCGCTCCTCACTTTCTAAAACCCTCTCCCTTCTCCCCCTCCCGCTCCCTTCCCGCTATGCCCGCCGCCCCTTTTCCCTCTCCTACTCCTCTCGCAGACCATTCCACAAGCACCCTTCGCGCAGTTCCTTCCGCCCCCGCCCCATGCCCAACCCCTCCCTCTCCCCTCTCTCCACCGACGCCGCCCCCGCCCTAATTCCTTCCCCTGACCCTGATCCCACCGCCGCTGTCTCCACCAGGTCCAAGAAGAAGGCCCGCCGAGAGTCCCCCGAGGGCCTCCTCCGCTACCACCTTGACATGTGCTCCAAGCGCAGCGACCTCCCCGAGGCCCTCCGCCTCTACGACGCCGCTCGCGCCGCCTCTACTTCCCTCTCCCTCCACCATTACAACGTCCTCCTCTACCTCTGCTCCTCCCCTTCCGACGCCACCGACGACACCCGTGCCCTCGGGCTGGAACGTGGCTTCGAGATCTTCCGCCAGATGGGCGCCGACGCCGTTTCCCCCAATGAGGCCACCTTCACCAGCGTCGCCCGCCTGGCCGCTGCGAAGGAGGACGCGGACCTCGCCTTCGACCTCGTCAAGCAGATGTCGAGCGTCGGGATTCCCCCCAAGCTGAGGTCTTACGGCCCCGCGCTTTTTGGCTTCTGCAAGAAGGGCGAGGTCGAGAAGGCCCACGACGTGGAGGCCCACATGGCCGCGGCCGGTGTCGTGCTAGAGGAGCCCGAGCTCGCCGCGCTCCTCAGGCTCAATGTCGAGAAGGGTAGGGCGGACGATGTGTATCGGCTGCTCCACCGCTTGCGAGCTATCGTGAGACGGGTATCGGAGTCCACGGCGGCGATCGCCGAGGAGTGGTTCAGTTCGGATGCAGCGGCCGAGGTGGGAGTGGAGGAGTGGGATGCGGGGAAGGTGAAGGAAGGGGTGGTGAAGGGAGGGGGTGGGTGGCATGGGCAAGGATGGTTAGGAAAAGGGCGGTGGAGTGTTGGGAGGAGCGAGATGGATGAGAACGGGGTGTGTCGGCGGTGTGGGGAGAGGCTGGTGTGCATAGATATTGATCCGCAGGAGACAGAGGACTTTGTGAAGTCGTTGGCTTCCCTGGCTTCCCAGAGAGAGGTCAAGACTGACTTCATGGGCTTCCAGGTTCGTGTTGATTGGTTTGAAAGTGTAGCTGATTATTTCTGTACTCTGTTTATTATGCTTATACTGGTTCTTGTTTCTCAGTTTGAAAAGAATGGTTGGATTGTGTGTCTGGATGGTTTCTGCTGAATTTTTTCATTTGTATGAACGGAAATTCCTTTTTGTTGTAAACAAAATACTACATTTCATTGGACTTTTAGATGATCACATTGTACTGTTAGATCGACATTTTTATGAAAGGTTGGTTATACTGCTTTCCATTGGACGAACAAGCAGGCAGAACATCATTGGTATTGCATGTCCATGTGAAAGTAGTGGCCTTTATTATAGTTACCATTTGAATTCAGGGAAATCCAATGCAATCTTTAACAGGATCTGATGCTTCCCTTGGATTAAAAAATTATTGACCTGACCATGCATCCGAGAGAGAATTCAAGTCAGACACATATTTAAACTAACAAGCAAAGGCTTAACAAATGCTAACATTGACATGATTACTTATCCTTTTTCTCATAGATAATGCTTACCATCCTCATTTCTTCTGCATAAGGTTCATGATGGTAAATTGTGAACTAACAAAATGACAAGTCACATAAATTTGGTATTAGCTAATAAGGTGAAAATTACATATATTGTATGTGAAATATATATTAATTAAATTATATTGCAGATTGACATAATGACATGAAGGGAGATGATGCAAAACCTTTGCATTGTAAAAGCAGCATTATTATTCAATATCAACTAAATACAGTTGTTTGTTTTCCTTCTTTCCCTACATTTTTCCTTTTCGAAGACACTAACATGTATCCAAGTATTGGCACCGACATCTATATGTCTGCTATTCAACCTTATGTATCCATTTTTCAGCATCCTTTCTTTCTTTCTCTTAAATTAGCACGTGTCATTAACAAACATGTGGAATAGTAGAAAATCATGTGTGTTGCTTTTACTGCCATAGATTTATTGCACCTTCTAGAAGTATGGATGATTTTTGCCTTTTTAGTATCTGACTTAGAAGCTGAACTCAATTCAGGAGTGGCTCAACCGTCATGGACCATTTGATGCTGTTATAGATGCTGCAAATGTAGGCCTGTATAAGCAACACAACTTCAGCTTTTTCCAGGTAAGGACCTTTTGCATAAAATGTTATGATCCTTGTCATGTTCCATTAATAAGCTCAGTAATCATAGGATGCAATCTGGTTCATTTCAAGTTATAATATTTTCACCTTTGTGGCAGCTAAATTCTGTTGTAAAAGGAATGCGTCAAATGAGTCCATCAAAAAAAATGCCCCTTATTATTTTGCATTGTCGGCGTGTGAAAGGTGGCCCTGCTGATAATCCAAACAATAAGAAACTATTGGAGACCTGGCAGAAGGCCGGTGCACTATATGCTACCCCTCCAGGCTCAAATGATGATTGGTGAGTTCTTTGCATAGAGACCGCCAAATTTTGTGACGACTCAGCTTTATCCACTAAAAAATTTGTTCAGAAAAAATATCTTTGAACTTGTCTCTGTTGAGTAAATAGTTATCCCAGTTAGAAAGATAATTCAAACTATAGATGAAATGGATGCAAAAACAAACAAGAAACAGCATTATATCTTCACTAATTATAGAGATTCTAACATTGTGGTGCACAAAGATTCTAATAGGAACTCTTTTGAGGTTTGGTGGAATGAATAATATTGAGGGCTGTTTATGTTATGCCACATCACTAAAAGTGAGAATCTTCAAACAATTAAGGAGCTACCCTTGTGTAACTAAGAAAACCTTCATTAGGTCCTGGGAAGCATCTCACCACTTTCTCTCTTTCCCTTCTAGATGGCCGTGGCCATCCCTCAACCCATGTGGCCTGCTCCCTCCTACCAGCAGAATTGCATCTATTGTCTCCCTGGTTGCTTCCGTCATGGCTTTGCAGAGTGCTCAGATCTCGAAGATTAACAGGATGCTTTTCAGGTAGTACACCAATGCTAGGCCCTTGCTGCTGTGTGGGGTGGTGCGGCAGGCTGCCATCATCTCTATTGGTTAGCCTGCTGATCAATTCCTTGGCATGCTTACAAAAAAAAAAAAAAGAGAGAGAGAGACTGCACAACGGTTGCCTGGCCGTACACTCCATCCATTGTCTTTGGCTAGGGAGATGGAGTTTGAGGTAAGGAGCTTGGAGGGGGCACAACATGTGTGTGATTGAGGTGGCCATCGGTGAGGGCAAGGTGATGGAGGAGGACAACATAGGTGCAGTTGGCGGAGGGCATGGGAGACGATAGTTGAAATGGTCCATGACATGGTTCAGGAGGTCAGCAAGGAGGTGATCCATGAGGGTTCGGAAGATGGTGGTTGGGTTATGACGGAGGTGGAGGGGTGATCATTGGCATTGACAACAAGGAGGGTTTCTAGTTTCAAGGAGCTTGGAGAAAGAGGGAGGGATAGGAGGGGTGGAGGTGGCTTCTCGAAATTGGCTAGCTGGGAGGAGGGAATGGAAGCGGTCAACAATAGGGGACTTGATGAGATTGAAGGAGAGGGATGAGCCTCTTCTCAGGAACTAATGGAGTTTCGCTTAGTCCTGTAGAGATGGATATTACCTGCTTTGAGATTTGCAATTTGGATTATGTGCGAGAATATGAAGGGCCTTTTATATGATTCATTATCAAGGGCCCTCTAGAAAACTTCTAGTCCGAATTCCTTGCACTTGATAAATGCACACAGTTTTATCATTTTTTTTGGGGTTCTGTACTTATTCCTATGAGGGTTAAGCATGCCGTATCTTTGCCTCCTTGTGTTCTAAATCTACTCATTACCTTTTAAGAAATCAATGAAGCTAGAAGTTAGCTACATACTTTTTTCAGCAAACTCTCTCTTTCTCTCTCTCTCTCTCTCTTTATATATATGTATATGCATATATATGTATATGTATATGTGTATATATATATATGTACATGTATATGTATATGTATATTTATATACATATATATGTATATGTATATGTATATGTATATCTATATGTATATGTATGTCTATATGCATATCTATATGTATATACATATATATGTATATGTACCATTGCATTGAGAAAGCCTCTGCCTTAGCATAAGAGCAAGAGGTTCCAACCCTCAGGGTGTGTCCACAAAAGGGTAACAAAACTTTCAATAAAAGTTCCATTTTCTTACTAGAAAAGTGCTGCGTTGAAAGACCTTTGGCAGACCTCAAATAGTATCGATTTCCTTCAACAGATGTTGGTTTAGGTGCTCTTTCTTCTTCTAATTGAGTGGATTAGCTAGGCCTGACTATCTCTGTAGAAAATGGATCTCTTCTTTCTATGCCATTTTTATCTCAGAGATATGGATAGATGGTTCGATGTGATGCTGGCGAACGGGACACTAACTCTGTTGGAAACTAATTCTCAGACTCAGCCTGGTGATGGGTTGAGTTCTCGTTATTGTGGATACCATTGAAGGTTGAATCATGGGACGTCTTATTGCAATGCCCTGCCATATATTTTTCATGAAAGAATTTCCTGGGGTGAGTTACACACACACATATACATACATACATATACATATATATATACGAACATATACATATACATATGTGTATCTGTATATGTATATATACACGTGTGTGAATGTGCATGCGTGCATGTGTGTGTGCGTGCCTGCGCGCGTGTGTGTGCGCGCACGTGGGTGTGTGTGTGTGATTTTTTTTTGAAGGTTGATTGACTTTGTTGTGTTGAGCTCAAAAGAACAGCTAATTTTTCATTTCAATTCTTGACTTTCTCTTATCTATCTCTTTCTAACATCAATCTTATATTACTTGCATGATTTTACTAACTGCATGACATCATTGCTTTATTTTATAATTTGGCTTTTCATATTGTTACAGGTATTGGTTGTATGCGGCTGTCAGTTGTAGGTCTTTGCTTGTTACAAATGATGAAATGAGGGACCACTTGTTTGAATTGCTAGGGACTAGTTTCTTCCCTAGATGGAAAGAGAAGCATCAGGTCTGTCTATGCTTCTTACAGCAGTTCATAATGGTGCACGTCCAATAAGATAATAGCAACTTTTTAGGGTATCTATATGATTTTATGATTTTTTTAATATCATGATTCTCTAGATTTCTTGGTATTGCTGCATTTTAAACCTTTCTTTCAATTTCCATTTTGAAATGTATTGCTTTGTTCAATTTACCTTTGAACCTAATCTTCCAAACTTCATTCTAAATTCTAGTTAGCATCTGTAGTTGAATCTGTCATCAGATAGTGCTAAATCATTTGCATATGATGCACATCAAGGACCTGCCTCCTGGTATACTCAATCAACTATGACAAGACTTGTGGACTTGGAGTAGATATGCTGTTATGTTGTTGACATGAATGTGGGCAACTGCTATTTCACACTGTTCTGATATTGTTATGTGCAGATTTTGCAGCTATAACTTGCATTGAAATATTTGCAGGTGCGACTTACATTTTCCAGAAAAGGCCCCAGTTTTCACATGCCACCTCCATATTCAATAGTCATTCAGGTGATTAATCTAAATATGATTTTTCATCTTGCTAGCTGAATTATTAGAGTAATACAACATTTGGCTTCAATAAGCAACGTGCTTTTGTTTTTAGTGATGTTAGGTGTCTAGGTGATTCCAGCCCTATTGGGTTGGATATGACAATGGCCCCCCCAACCTGCATTGCATTGGCCTCAAAGGTCAAGCAGCTGTGTGGGTGCCTCCAACGTGCCATTTGGCCATTCCATATCATGATGCATTCACATAAGATAACCAACCTACTATATTTGGAATCGTGATACCTGATCCATTTTCGCCACTTTTATAAGTGTTTCTATTACATTTTTGGCTCATGTCTCTAGTTCCACCAATTTGTGCAACCCCAAAAAATGGAAATCTTGAATATATATCACGAATACTGTACCCCCTAAACAACCTGCTAGTCCAAGACTCTGATTCTTTATTGCATAACTGACCTTGTAGTTCTTATGCTCAGACCATTGCTTCCTGATATGTGGGTGATATTGGTCTGCTTTAGGTCAGATCTACCTTTCCTATGAAGAGCTAATTGATCTAATCTGAATCCAATCTAACCTCCCAACAGTGACAGTCACTAATCTGAATCCATTGGCCGGTTGGTTGGACATCCTCAGTGGCGGAGCGTAAGAGGGATCGGAGGGGGCTACTGCTCCTCAAAAAAATTTTAAAATACTTATTACTTATATATTTATATATATGATGGCCCTCCCAATATTTTAATCTTACATATATTATAAGTCCACCAGTTTGAGAAAAGATCATATAATTAATTAATTTATATATTTTTTATTGAAAATAATAAATTTTTTAAAAAAAGAACAGTTATTTATTTATTTTTTAACCCTTTATTTATTTTTCAACTTTTAATGTAAAAGAGATTATTGAAATTTTTACACAATCAAAATCATTTTATAGATGGCATAAGATAATATTTTTTACTTATCTTTGTTTATACATAAAATTAAATATTTATTGATATTTTTATAATATTTTGATTATATATATCTTTATTTTATTATTTATTATAAAATTTTTTATTTAAAAAATTATTAATAAATTATTATTTTGCCCTCACAACGTTTAATGTCAGGCTCCGCCACTGGACGTCCTTGGACCTGAGTTGGCATGGGCTCTGGGGGTGTTGGGTGAAGAAAGGAGAAGAGCCGAGGGTGGAGAGGAAATGAGAGGACGGTCATGGCAGGACTATGGCTTGGGCAATGGCAGTGCGTCAGCAGACAACAGCTCAGGATATGGCTTTGTCAATGGCAGTGCATCAGCAGATAGTAGGGCAGGATTGGGAGGTATTGGGTTTTAGGGTTTGCCTTTTGGATCAGGATCCCTTTTTTTTTTTTTTCTGTAGAGGAAAAAAAAAGGGAACCATTTTTTTTAATGTCATGGTGCTCCATGAATTAGCCCAACCCATATCTGACCAGCAGGGCATTTGACCCATACATGGCCAGTGGAACAAGCAAGCTGAATCCTCCCGGTTTTTTTTTCCCCCCTTTTTTGTTGGGGTGGGGGTGGTTGATTGTGTCATGTTAACAGGTTACGGTATAAATATGTACAGTATAGGCAATTCAAGAGTAAGGATCATCTGTTGGGCAGGTCATTAGTAAGGACCTTGTTAATGAAGCAGCTAAATGGGCAGATCCTGCGGAATCTTCGAGGCTGTGACATTGTTTTAGTTTTACCTTTTTGTTTTATTTATTGATTATTGTGAGCTTGTTAATTGTTGATCGAGAGGTAAGGACTGTTAGTTGATTTTCATGTTCATGGTCACTGTTCAAACGCCAAGACTTGCTTCAGTTTTGTTCCTCATTGGTTGCGCTTAATTGTAACTACTTCCATCTTGCCTGTGTGTTGGATGCAGGAGTCTGAAGGTGGAAGCTGGCATATACCAACAGTTTTAGGAGATGATATTGAAACACCTCGGCAGTGGGTTTGTGCAACCAGAGATGCTAACACAGTTTCCTCTCTATCCCATGCGTAGTTAGGCCAGTTGAGGTTGTGGTATCAATAATTAACTCGAGGCGAGCCCAAATTTTTGATTCGATCCATTCATCCCTTCTTCATTGATCCCTTTATGAGGGGTATTTATTCATCTTCTGTAATCATTATTGTGTGTATTTTTATATTTTATTGAGTTGCGAATTCTATGTTTAGAACTTGTCATTGACTCCCAAAACGGTAATACATACAGAACCAGATTAATTAGCTGCCATCTAAATTGAGTTGGTCTGGTCCCCCATGGTTTTATTTCTCTTAGCTTAAACATATTAAGACTCTGCAAGGTAGTTAGGTTGGTATTCTGGCTTCTATACAAATTATTACATCAGATTCAGCTAGAAATAGGTGTGATCTCGCCCGCTGCTTAAGTGCTTAATATATAGCCCACTGTTACCCAGAGCGAGAGGCCTGTGGTTGATCTTAGGCAGGTTATGTAATGCCATGTCGATCCTGCTTGAATGTTTTGAGATACCAATTCAAGCACATCAACTTTATTTTCTTTGTGAATATCAGAGGTAGGATGAACGATTAATCAAGTCTTCTTGAGCGGTGTCCTCACCTGCTGCCTTTTCCATGCTACTCCAATGGTGATTTAAAAACTGTATAGCGAGGAAAACTTTCATCATCAGTCGGGTTTGTTTTACTGATCAGACTAATAGTGAAGACAAATATTTTAGGATGAGTTGGACCAGTTTGGTTGTCTTTGCAGAGTCTGTTAGTTGCTGAAGCATTCAAAAGTAAAGTCTATAGCCGTATAACTACAATCAAATATTTTTAGAAGGATTAGATGGTTAAAAGGATACATGAGTGGCAAGTTGAGTGAGAAGGTAAGAGTCATGACATTTACTATACATATCGTCATCATCATCATCAATTTTTTTAATGAAAGAAGAACAAAGGCTATGTGGCAATTCTTGTGGTAGAAAAGATTTGGCAGCATTTCCCTGTTATTTTTAGCTTTCAAACTAGCACATATATTTCTTACCAAAAGAAAAAACTAGCACATATATTTTCCCTGAAAGTGAATTGCAGCTCGGGGAGGGAGGTGGTGTTGCAGCAGCTTGTTGGGAGGCTGGTCGTGATGGAGGGGAAGGATAGGAGGAGGTGGATGGGGAGGAGGGCCAAGATGGAGGAAGAGGAAAATGTGGAGGTGGAGGCTTGGACAACTTGAAGTCTGGATATACCGTCTGCATTGATACACAGGTCGAGAACATAATGTCTACATTGATACACACGTGCGGACTGGTATGCATATACCACTTTCACTAATGTGCACCTTTTAATAGGTGGTAGTACTTGCATAACGTATGGTGATAATACGAATCCTAATTGGGGTGTATCTTTCTGTCACACTCGCCCTTAACTTAGCAAACGATCGATATAAATACCAAAGATATTGTTTCTGGGTGATGCATGCATTACCAGATTTGATACACCCATAATATTTGTCAGTATATAATTTATTATCATGGACTAGGTATATTCTTTAAAAATAGATTTTTGCTCAGTATCAAACACATGTAATATGCTACTTGATATAAGCTTATATTTTTGGCCACACTAAGTTTCATTCTTAATGCACACTTACTTTTTACTTGGCACAAGCTTAACTCTTCTTGATAAACAATTATCTATATTGTCTAATCCTCTTGTGCACACTTAACTAATATAGGATACACGCATAATTGCGCATATATGTTTCTGAGAATAAAAGTCATATGGATTGGGCACTATAGGCCATCATACGGGGCGAGCTTAGTTTCATACCATATTTTTTTTTTTTTTGCATCTTAAGGAAGAAATCTATAAGTGAAATAGGAATTGAATTTTTTCTATTAATAAAATCTGTTAGTTCCATAACTGAAATAATAATAATAAAAAAAATATGCTTAAAAGAGATCCTACGTGACTGTCTATATCATTTTTCTTTTTAATCAAGTCTTTCCATCCATTATCTTCTTATTAAGCCATTTCTTCCATCCGTAAGATCTTTCTTCTAAGTCTCTTTTTCCTCTTCTAAACCTCATGCACTATCTCTCCTATCCATGAGATCTTCCTCGAGTCTCTTTTTACTTTATATTAAGTTCGATAAACTATAATCAATTTATCTGTACGTGTGTATTGGATTGTTAATGGGTGTATATCAAAAAAGCTTATAGTATATATCAGAAAGCCGTCTAGTGTGTATCATTTGCTCATATGCTATGTATTGATGAGTACTATAATCTGAAAACTGTGTATCACTTTATTTAGATATGTGTATCGAGACATCGGATGAATATTTTGCTGGGTGTGTATCAACTAGTCATATATTATGCACTGATGAATACTAAGTTCGATAAATTGTGCATCAATTTAATTGTAGGTGTATATTGGATCATTGTTGGATGTGTATCGAAAAGGCTTACAGTATGTATCACCTAATTATATATTTAGTATGCATCGTATGGTTATGTAATATGTATCGTTATAAAATATATGCTGAAAATAAGGAAGAAAGGGAATATCTTAATCATGAGATTAATAACTTCGTTAATAATTTTTTTTATATTTTTAGATTTATTTTTTAAAATAATATTAAAAAAAATATGGCAAACTACGAAGCTTACTCCATATGATATTTTATAGTGCCCACTCCATATGATTTTTGTTTCCAAAATTGGCCTTCCCCCAGGCTGCAAGGGCACCACCTCCCACCACTTCAGCCCCTTCACCAACGAGCTCTTTTCTTAAATAATACAAAAAAAAAATTATTTACATAAATAATACAAAATCTAACTTATTTACCGAAATAATGCAAAAGAAAAAAAAATATCATTTTGAATGGCATTTTCTCCCTGCCACGTCACCCATATTTCTCCACGTAGGAGTCGTCCAAAAAAAAAATAGAAAACGCCATTTCGAATGGCATTTTTAAAAATACCATTTCGAATGGTGTTTTTAAAAATGCCATTTCGAAATCATGTTTTCTATTTTTTTTTCCCAAAAAAAGAAAAAAAAATCGAAAAAGAATGAGAAAAAAATAAAATTTTAAATTTTAAATTAATAAATAAATTAAAATTTTAATTTTGAATGAAATATAAATATAAAAATTTGAATTTGTAATTCAAATAAAAAAGATAATTTTAGATGATTTTTTTTTTCAAATTAACTTTTTAAAAAAAATGTTTAAACAAAAATCTTAAAATTTTAAAAAATTAAAAATATCATAGAAAAAGAAAAAAAGAGAAAGAAATGCGAAAGAAATAAAAATTATAAATTTGAATTTAAAAAAATAAAAAATTTAAATTTAATTCAAAAACATCATTTCAAATTCTTGCCAAAAATGTTCAAAAAAATAAAAAATAAAAAAATAAAAAGTGCCATTAAAAAATCAAAAATTTAAAAAAATAAAAAAATAAGAATTATAATTTGAAATTTAAAAGAAATAAAATTTTTAAAATTAATTAAAATAAAAATATCATTTCAAATTACTTTTTCAAATCCAAATTAATTTATTTAAAAAATATTGCAAACAAATAAAAAAATAGCCAAATTTTTTTTTTGTAAAAATAGAAAGAAATGAAAAAAATAGAAAAATTATATACTAATAAATTTGAACTAAAAAAATTAAAATTTTAATTTGAATTAAATTTTGATAAAAAAATAAATGCCATAAAAAGTGAAAAAATGAGGAAAAAATGTGAAAAAAAAGAAATTTGTAAATTAAACTTTAAAAAAATAAAAATTTTAACTTTAACTCAAATAAAAAATATCATTTCAAATTACGTTGTCCATTTCAAATTATTTTTTAAAAAAATTATCTCAAGAAAAAAAAATGTTGTAAAAAAATAAAAAATATCCTAAAAAAAGAAAAAAGAAAAAAATAGAATTGAAAAAAAATAGAAATTGTAATTCTAATTGAAAAATAAAATTTATAATTTTCAATTTTAATAAATAAAAATTATAATTATAATTGAAATAAAAAATATCATTTTAAATAACTAAATTAATTTAAATATAATTATTTAAAAAATATTTTAAATAAAGAAAAAAATACGTAATAGAATGCCAAAAAGATAGAAATGGAAGAAAACTAAAATTATAATTTCAAATTATAAAAATTTTAAATTGAATTTAAAAAAAAATATCATAAAAGAAGTAAATAAAATAGAAAAAATGGTAATAAAATAAAAATTATAATTATAAATTAAAAAAAATAACTTTAATTTAAATTAAAAATTATCATTCAAATTACTATCCTCATTATTTAATTAAATTTATTTATTAAAAAATTATAAAAAAATAATTAAAGAAATTAAGAAAAAAATTTAAAAAAACCAAAAAAAAGAAAAGAGAAAAAAAAGGAGAAAATGCAAAAGGGAATGGCATTTTCTCCTTCCCCCCTTCTTCTTTCCTTCTCCCTTCTCCCTCTTCTCCCTTCTCCCTTCTCCCTTCTCCCTCTTCTCCCTTCTCCGACGTCTCTCCGACGGCACGACGGCGAGCTCTCGACAATGGTGAGCTGCCTCCTCTCTCTCCCTCTTCCTCTCTCTCCCTCTTTTTCGTTGGCCGACGGTGGGCCACGTGCCGGCGGCGGGCCGCGCGCCCCGACGGCAGGCCCCGACCCCCTCCTCTCCCTCTTCCTCTCTCTCTCTCTTCCTCTCTCTCTCCCTCTTTTTCCTTGGCCGTCGGCGACAGACGGCCGGTGGCAGGCCTCGACCCCCTCCTCTCCTTCTTCCTCTCTCTCTCTCTCCCTGTTTTTCCTTGGCTGCCGGCGACAGACGACCGGCGGCGGGTAGGCGCCCCGACGGCGGGCCCCGACCCCCTCCTCTCCCTCTTCCTCTCTCTCTTCCTCTCTTTCTCCCTCTTTTTTCTTAGCCGCCGGCGACAGATGGCCGGCGGCGGGCCGCGCGCCCCGGCGGCGGGCCCCAACCCCCTCCTCTCCCTCTTCCTCTCTCTCTCTTCCTCTCTCTCTCCCTTTTCCTTGGCCACCGACGACAGACGGCCAGCGGCGGGCCGCGCTCCTCGGCGGCGGGCCTCAGCCCCCTCCTCTCCCTCTTCCTCTCTCTCTCTCTCTCTTCCTCTCTCTCTCCCTTTTCCTTGGCTACCGGTCGACTGACGGCCGGCGGCGGGCCCCGACGGTCCCCGGCGGCGGGCCCCGACGGTGGGCCCCGGCGGTCCCCTTCCCTTGGCCGGCCCTTCCTCTCCCTCTTCCTCTCTTTCTCTCTCTTCCTCTCTCTTTCTCCCTCTTTTTCCTTGGCCGCCGGTGACAGACAGCCGGCGGCATCCCGGTGGCGGCCCCCTACAGCGGGCCCCTTCCCTTGGCCGGCCCTTTCTCTCCCTCTTCCTCTCTCTCTCTTCCTCTCTCTCTCCCTCTTTTTTCTTGGCCGCCGGCGATAGAAGGCCAGCGGCGGCCCGGCACGGTGGGCCCCGATGGTCCCCTTCCCTTGGTCGGCCCTCCTCTCCCTCTTCCTCTCTCTCTCTCACTTCCTCTCTCTGCCCCTCTTTTTCCTTGGTCGCCGGCGACAGATGGTCGGCGGCGGGCCCCGACGATGGCGGCGGCAGCGGGCCCCGACGACGGCGGCCCATGCGGCCGCGGGCGGGCCCCGTCGGAGGGGCTGCGGGACCCACCGGGGCCCAGCGACGGCCCCTATGGCAGGCCCCGACCCTCCCCTTCTCCGGCGGTGGGCCCCGATGACGGCCCCGTGGGGGTCGGGCGGTGGGCCTCATCGGGGAGGCCGGGGCGGCGGGCCCCACCATGGCGCAGCGGCGGCCCCCTGTGGCGGGCCCCGACCCTCCCCTTCTCCGACGGTGGGATACGGCAGGTCCCACGCGATGGGCCACGATGGCGGCGGGCTCCGACGGTCGCTTTGCGACGGCTCTCGACGGCGGCTCCGCGTGGCCCCTACGACGAGCCATCTATTTCAATTTTTTTATTTTTTTTATCTCATTATTTTTTATTTTTATTTTTATTTTTATCTCATTAGATTCAGATGTATTTTAAAATTCAATTCGATCGTATTTTAAAAATTTTAAAATATATTGCATTTCATGAAAACGTAGACCCGTCAATTGATCAATGTAGAATATTCTACATTATCCGTATAAAATATATATTTAAATATATATTTTTATACGGATACCGTAAAATATATACATTGGTCAATTGATTGTCCAGTTTGGACAGTTTGGAAATTGTATTTAATTCTATAGATAATTATATTATTCGAATGATATGCGGAGGGTTCGAGAGAAATTTTGGACAGTATTTTTCTTTAGTTCTCCTCACACATTTTGAGTCGTGTGGAGAGAACTAAAAAAAAATACTGCCGAAATTTCTTTCTATCTTTTTTGCATATCATTTGATTAATGTAATTAATCTATAGAATTAATACAATTTTCGAATGGGATAGGATCTATTTGTACCTATTTGTTGATGATATGATGTATGTATCATGTAAATCTTTTGAAATGATAAAATAATTAATAATATTAAATATTTTGATTTTAATTTTATCGTAGGTTCCTCTAAGAAAATGGTCAGTACTCGAGTTCGTGTACTATTGTATTATGATGGCATGATGCAGAATGATGAAACTAGTATGCAGTACAGTCACCCTGCAAATCAGATGATTAGAGTATCTTCATCATTATCACGTCAAGAATTATTAGATCATTTATACAGCAGTATTCCTGTAGATAAAGAAAAATATGAAATAAAATTGAAATGAAAATCTCCTAATTTGTCGGAACAGTTAATGCAGAGTAAATATATCTTGATTCCAATTGATGATGATGAAGATGTCGATTTTTAGAATTATATATTGAAAAAGAAGATGTACCAAGCTTTGGATACTATAGTCGGCTTTTAACTCAAGCGGATAATAATGTTGGGCCTTCTTCACTTTTTGTAACTCTTATGGTGCAAACCGATAGTGTTGAGGCCATTTTTGCAGAACAACATTCCACTACTACCGGTCCTAGTTGTCCAATTATTCCAAGTCCTATGGTGACTTCTCCTATGTCTTCTGCTATGGTGACTTCTCCTTTGCTAGAAGTAGTGGTAAGTACGGGAGACGACACTCATATAGGAAATGATGACTAGATAGTCGGTGAAATAAATTCTGATAGTCTAGGCTTTGAGTCAGATAAAAGTGAAGATGAAGACTGTTGGATGGATGAGGACAGTAGCAGTAATGATGATGATGGTGAAGATGAGAATGATGATGAAGATGTTCAGGCTAATATTAATGTGGAAGAACCTCAATCTCATTTGCACGAACCTCCATAATATTTTAACGATATAAATTTAGATAATGGTGATTGTGTTAGTGCTGGTCGAAGATTAAACTCTGACAATCAGTTTAGCAACTCCTCGATGACTGAATTTTTTAAAGATCTAATATTTGAGATTAAAGATTATGTAAGGAGAGCTGTTGATCTTTATCACATTATGAAGCATCGGATATACAGTGTAGTTCAGTCGCATTCGAAATTATGGTCCGTACGATGCGCATCATCAGATAATGTTCAACATTGTAAATGGAAGCTTCGTGCTGTATTGTTGAAAAAATATGAATATTTTCAAATCAAAAAATATGAGGGTCCTCACACTTGTTTGTTTACGGGATTGAGTCGAGACCACAACATGTCAGTGGAAGGATGATTAGCACATTAGTCCGATATATTGTTGAGAAAGATCCCGGTGTTAAAGTTGAAGCTATTGTGGCAGTCGTTAATGATCAATTTCAATATACAGTGTCATACAGGAAAGCATGGTGTGGAAAGCAGAAGGCATTGGTTGATATTTATGGAGAATGGGAGCCATCTTATGCTAAATTATCCTATTATATGGCTGCACTTCAACATGCAAATTCTGGTACAGTTGTTTCATGAAATTTTTTTTAAGCTGTGAATTTCAATGTCCGAGTTTTAAATTATATTTTCTGAACTTTCAAACCATCTATTCAGGGTTTTACACACTGCCGTCCTGTAATCAGCAATGATGGCACGCACTTGTATGAAAAATTTAAAGGTAAGATGTTAATTGCAACAAGAATTGATGTAGAGAATGGGATATTTTCATTAACATATGCAATTGTGGATGAGGAGACGACTGCAAGTTGGAGTTGATTTTTTTTCCAGCTCAGAACACATATCGTTAAAGATAGAAATGGAATATGCTTAATTTCTGATAGACATCCAGGTATATTAAATGCCATCGCAGATGAGTCTATTGGATGGAGTCCACCACGTGCCTATCATCGATACTGTTTAAGACATATCTGCAGTAATTTCAACACTCATTTCAAATATATGCAGCTGAAAAGAGCAGTATGGTAAGCAGGAAGCGCTCATCAAGTTTGCAAGTTCAACTTTATCATGGGTAGGATCAAAATAGTGAATGAAGAGGCTTGGAGCTGGTTGTTCGAGATAGAAAAGGAGAAGTGGACGTTGGCACATGACGATGGTCTGCGCTATGGTGTCTTAACTACAAATTTATCGGAGATTTTTAACAGTATTTTACGAGGAGCTAGAAATGTGCCAATTACAGCTTGTATTCAAATGATATTTTATCATCTTGTGAAATACTTCAATACGAGGCATGCCCGAGCCTTGAGATATGTAGAGGAGAATCCAAATAATCTTTTTACTCCTCATATTGTAATTAAGAAAGTGGAGCATGTATGAATATCCATGTTTACATGTTTTAGTTGTGTGTCAAGAAATTGCTGTACATTTTAATGATTTTATGGTTGATGCATATACAATTACAACATATATGAATGCTTGGAGTGGTGATTTTAATACATTACCACATGAAGATTATTGGATGCATACACGTATGTTCAAATGTATTCCTGATCATCATCATTTGAGACCCAAGCAGAAAGGTAGACCAAAGTCAACGAGACTACGAAATGAGATGGATGATAGGCAAATAAGAAGTAAAAATCACTGTGGCATTTGTAGGGAACAGGGCCATGATCGCCGTCGCTGTCCTAGGATACTTCAACATACTTCAACTTCAAGCAATGAAAGAAATTAAAGGCTCCGAAGATTTATTTTCGTCATTGTTTTATGTATTTCTGTGAGATTGTATTTGAATTTACGTGTTTAATATCCTGAGATGAACTGAATTTTATGTTTAAATTATATTGTGTGACAATATTATGTTTAAATTTTTTTTTTTAAAATATATTATGTCTTATTTTTTAATACATCTGTGATAATATCATTATTTTAGATTCATTAGCGTATTATGGCTTACGATCTGTGGTATCTCGATCTTCGAGACAGCAGTATTCTTACATTGCAGGAGCACCATCGATCACAGACTATTTTAGATGACGGCGGAAGCATTCCAATCCTATTTACTATTTAAATTTTTATTTTAAAAGTCATATACGTTATCTAATTATTATATTTTATTGCAGGAGTCCAGACACCTTCGTCTACGACGATCCGATGCTGACTTCCGGAGGACAGAGGATATCCCACATAGAGTGTTAGATTATTTACGATATCTGAGATTTTATAGAGTATATCGGATTGGTCGTATACAGATGGACGTTGGTCTTATTACTGCTTTGCTTGAGAGATGATGTTCAGAGACACACACATTTCATCTTCCATTTGGTGAGGCGACCATCATTTTACAGGATGTCAGCATCCTTACTGGACTACCAGTTGATGGCGATCCAGTTACCGGAGTTGATCCCACGCTTATCATTCCGGAGTGGCAGGCTTTGTGCTTGCGATTGCTAGGGTTTGAGCCCGACGCATATTTTTTCGATCATTCACGACTCAGGATTGAGTGTTTGTATGATCGTTATCGATATTTTCATATTGCGGATGATGCACCAGAGGAGATGGTGCAGCAGTATGTTAGGGGTCAGGTGCTGCGGTTGTTAGGTGGTGTCCTGTTACCCGATACTTCATCGAATAAGATGAAGTTGATATTTTTGTCATTATTAGAGGATTTAGACTGCGCTCATCGACTCAGTTGGGGCAGTGCAGTACTAGCTTGCCTATACAAAGCTATGTGTCGGGGTTCTTATGCTGATCAGAGCGAGATTGGTGGTTATCTTATATTATTACAGGTATATGAATTAAAAATTTTTATTTTTAATATTTAATTATATTTTATATTGGGTATATCATCTATTTAATTTTTGAAATTTACAGATTTGGATATGGGAGCGTATGCCGACTATCAGTCCATTACGATGACAGTTGCTCGAGATGCCATCAGAGCAGCAAGATTCTGATGTTCCATTCAGACTAGACGGACCATTGGGATATAGGTATTAAAATATTATTTTTTTATTTCAAATTTACTATTTTAAATTTGATAAAATTTATTTAACATTAATATATTGTGAAACAGATGAAATATTGCATTCAACGTTCATCACGTATCAACGAGAGTGGCACGAGTTTATAGGTGTCAGTTGGATACATTAGTTGATACATATAGATGGATAAATTTTAAATTTTTTACAACTATCATTTTACAGTATTCATAATCTATTAAAATTTTAGCTTACTAATTTTTTTTTATTTTAACTATATCAGTTTTTGTGGGAGCTATATACAGATGAGATATTGGCTATACTGCCGCAGATGTGTACAGTTGGACACGACATATGGACTGCTAGGGTGCCACTTATTTATTTTGATGTGGTAGAGTGGCATCTTTCCGATCGTGTCCTGCGGTAGTTTGGTCAGATTCAGGACATTCCAGAGCAGTTTGATACCAGCTACGGACTACATCGTATTGATCGACGAGGGAGAGCTTATATTGACTGGCGTATCAGACATGCAGAGTACATCGATATTTGGGATGCACGTCGAGATCACATTGTTCATGGTGATCCTATTTTGAGAGGCCGTTCATATACCGATGACTACATGGCTTGGTTTTTTTAGCATTACGGTGTGAGTCATTGGACAGTTTCGGTATGCAGTTTCTGAATACGAGGATGAGAATTCTACTGTGCGTCTTTTGGTAAGATTACGAAAATTATTTTATATTATTTGTGTTATATTTTTATTTTATATTTTACACTATACTGACTGTTTTATTTTTATTTTGTAGACTGATTCTATGTCGGATCTCGTGTTGGATGCTCGTCGTGCTTTATCTACGATTGATGAGGACGAACGGATTCGGATACTGCGAGAGATAGAAAGAACAAGTTTTGGAATCATGGAGTCGACCATTTGGCTTCTTTATGATAATTTTTATTTTTTAAATTTATTATTTTTTTGATATTTTTTTTAAAATTTAATTTTAAATGAAAAAAATAAGTTGAAATGATATTTTTTATTTCAATTAAAATTTATTTTTTTTTTAAAATTCAAAATTATTTCTTATATTTTTTTATCGACCCTCTGACGCCGGCGGCCAACGAAAGAGAGAGAGAGAGAGGAAGAGGGAGAAAGAGGAGGCAGCTCACCGCCGCCGAGAGCTCGCTGCCGTGCCGCCGGAGAGACATCGGAGAAGGGAGAAGAGGGAGAAGAGGGAGAAGGGAGAAGGGGGAGAAGGAGAAAACGCTATTCCCTTTGGCGTTTTCTCTTTTTTTTTCTCTTTTTTTTTGATTTTTTAAAAATTTTTTCTTAATTTATTTAATTATTTTTTATAATTTTTTAATAAATAAATTTAATTAAATAATGAGGATAGTAATTTGAATGATAATTTTTAATTTAAATTAAAGTTAATTTTTTTTATTTATAACTATAATTTTTATTTTATTACCATTTTTTTCTCTTTTATTTACTTCTTTTATGACATTTTTTTAAAAAATTTAATTTAAAATTTTTATAATTTAAAATTTTAATTTTAGTTTTCTTCCATTTTTATCTTTTTGGCATTCTATTACGTATTTTTTTCTTTTATTTAAAATATTTTTTAAATAATTATATTTTAATTAATTTAGTTATTTGAAATGATATTTTTTATTTTAATTATAATTACAATTTTTATTTTTTAAAATTAAAAATTAAAAATTTTATTTTTCAATTAGAATTATAATTTTTATTTTTTTAATTCTATTTTTTTCCTTTTTTTTAGAGTATTTTTTATTTTTTTACAATAATTTTTTCTTTTCTTGAGATAATTTTTTTAAAAAATAATTTGAAATGGATAACGTAATTTGAAATGATATTTTTTTATTTAAATTAAAGTTAAAATTCTTTTTTTTTTAAAGTTTAATTTACAAATTTCTTTTTTTCATATTTTTTCCTCATTTTTTCACTTTTTTATGGCATTTAATTTTTTTATCAAAATTTAATTCAAATTTAAAATTTATTTTTTTTAATTCAAATTTATGATTATATAATTTTTCTATTTTTTTCATTTATTTTTATTTTTATGAAATTTTTTTAGGCTATTTTTTTATTTGTTTGAAATATTTTTTAAATAAATTAATTTAAATTTGAGAAAGTAAATTGAAATGATATTTTTATTTTAATTAATTTTAAAAATTTTATTTCTTTAAATTTTAAATTATAATTCTTATTTTTTTTAATTTTTAATTTTTTTGATTTTTTAATGGCACTTTTTATTTTTTTTATTTTTTATTTTTTTGAACATTTTTGGTAAGAATTTGAAATAATGTTTTTGAATTAAATTTAAAATTTTTATTTTTTTAAATTTAAATTTATAATTTTTATTTTTTTCGCATTTTTTTCTCTTTTTTTTATTTTTCTATGATATTTTTAATTTTTTAAAATTTTAAGATTTTTGTTTAGATATTTTTTTTAAAAAAATTAATTTGAAAAAAAAAATCTAAAATTATCTTTTTTATTTGAATTACAAATTCAAATTTTTATATTTTAAATTTCATTCTTAAATTTCATTCAAAATTAAAATTTTAATTTATTTATTAATTTAAAATTTTAAAATTTATTTTTTTCCATTCTTTTCTGATTTTTTTTTTATTTTTGGGGAGAAAAATATAAAACGCCATTTTAAATGATGTTTTTAAAAACGGCATTCAAAATGACGTTTTCTTTTTTTTTTTTTTGGATGATGCCTACGTGAAAAAATATGGATGACGTGGTAGAGAAAAAATGTGATTCAAAATAATATTTTTTTTTCTTTTATATTATTTTGATAAATAAATTAAATTTTATATTATTTATATAAATAATTTTTTTTGATATTATTTAGGAAAAGAACTCCTTCACCAACACCATCACCCTTTTCTGCCCTCCTTGATGACCGCACTTCATCCACAATCCCATCTCTCTTTTCTCAGCTACCCCTAGGATGCCATCCTTACCCATGAGTCCCATCTCAAATTTGCTGAGGCCGCTACCACTTTTTCCCACTAGCTTTCTTTTATTCAACGACCTCTTACACATTATCTAGTTGACTTCGAATTTTTTTTTTTTTACCCTATCTATTTTGGCTAATGTGCCGAGGGAATATGCTGTCAAATATACGGTGGGATAATTTAGTCCGACAAGGGTCTTGTTGCGGCCAATCCCCTCGTCGCCTGATCGTCGGAAACGAGCACCTGCAAGAAAGAAAGTCCACACTGACCGGAGGCGGCTCCGAGGGGACCCTCCGATGGTCAAGTCAGAGAGGTGACTGGGCAACAGTGAAATGAAGACAGAGAGCTCAAACGAGAGAGAGAAAGAGAGAGAGGGGGAGCAAGCCTATGGTTTTGAAGTCCCTCTGCACTGTTGCCTTCCCCGATATTTATAGTGAGGCGCGGCATGGCGCCGTCATTAATGGCGCGGATAATTGAGGAATTGTCAACTCACTGTAGACTGTCAGAGTCGCCGTGAAAGCGTCATATCACCGCGGGGCTATCAAATCATCAGGGTTGACAATGCCCTAGGCGGGATAATGCCCTTGGGTGGCAGTGCCGCATATTGCTGTCTGACAGGCTCCGACGGCTGTACGGCGATCGGAGGAGTCGACCGACCCTAGGTCGGTGGCCATCTGTGTGGCGTCGGGTGGAGATTCGGGCCCCTTTGACGGTCAGCCGGGCATGTTGCGAGAGTCGGCCATCAGACTCCCTGGTTCAGTCAGCCCGGAGAGTGGAAACCCGACCGACATATCCACGGACGGAAGAGGGCCGTTAATCGATCGGTCGGTCGGTCGGTCCCTCCGGCAGTCGGTCGGTCGGTCGGTCCTTCCGCCAGTCGGCCGGTCGGTCCCTCCGCCAGTCGGTCGGTCGGTCCCTCCGTCAGTCGGTCGGTCGGTTCCTCCGTCAGTCGGTCGGTCGGTCCGTTAGTCGGTCGGTCGGTTGGTCATAAGTTGGCCCGAGCGGGGTCGGTCGGTATTCTCCAACAGTTGCCCCCCTCCACTCCTGAGTCGGACGGTGAGCTGGCCGATGCCATTGCTTGGACAGCGACGCTGGGCGACAAGGAGTGGAATCACCGTGTGCCCAATTCCGACCGTACCGTGGGTTGATGCGATATCAGGCGTCCTATGAATGCCGTGCGATCCGCTGGCGTCAGGCATCCAGTCGGTGTCAGACGTCCAGTCGGTGTCAGGTGTCACGTCGGCGTTAGGAGGTCGGGTGCCGGACGATTCGGTGTCAGACGATCGGATGTCCGGCGCCTTCTGGGGAACGCAAACCGTCGCCCAGCGCCGATTCTGGGAGCGCGGGGCACTGTCAGGCGTCCCATCGGAAACGCGAATCACCGCGGACGATTAAATTCGGAACTGCGGTCCTCTTGCCACGTGTCGGAGGTGGTTGGGGCCGTCATCTTTCGCATTAAATGAGGGCGGTGCGGCTTTCCCGGGATGGGCGCGCCGATCCATCGGGCCGAAGGGAGGGCCCAGATGCCGCCACGTATCGCCCATCCGGGGGACCTCGATCGACGCGGGGTCATCTCGGCCGTCGAACGGCCCTA
This sequence comes from Elaeis guineensis, assembly GCF_000442705.2. Classification (NCBI taxonomy): domain Eukaryota; kingdom Viridiplantae; phylum Streptophyta; class Magnoliopsida; order Arecales; family Arecaceae; genus Elaeis; species Elaeis guineensis. The sequence goes on from NC_025993.2 coordinate 7,951,949, forward strand.
TATATATAGGACCACCTGCGCTCGAAGCCCCACCCTGAACAACTTGCTGCCGAGACTCTGTCCGAGTGGCTCCTCCGTCGGCACCGGCAGTTGCCTCTCCTTCCGGTCTCCTGGTGGTTCGTGACCTTACCCTTCTTTCTTCCTCTTCTTCTCCTTCTTCTTCTTCCTTTTCTTCTTCTCCTTCTTCTCCTTCTTTTTCTTCTTCTCCTTCTTCTTCTTCTTCGGCCTCGCCTTTCCTTCGGTTCTGGTGCGATGGCCGGAAATCCATCTCGGGGGGCTCGGTCGGGAAATCCGACCGATGACCCTCGGTCGGCTCCGGAAGTTGAGGTTTCCTCACTTTCGGGGCCGAACGTTGATCGGCTTTGGGATCAATATTGCATCCCGGAGCAGTTTCAACTTTCCGCCCCAGGGGCCGGTGGTCGGGTTAACAACCCTCCGCCGGGCCAACTGGCGCTGTACGTCGAAGATCTCCGTGCGGGTCTTCGGCTTCCGATTCCAGAGTTCGTCCGGAATCTGCTAGATTATTACGGACTCTGTCCGGCGCAACTGGCGCCGAACTCCGTCCGACTGATAATCAGCTTCGCGCTGTTGTGTCAGCTTCTGCCGACCAACCCTCGCATCTCGCTCTTTCGGATATTTTTTGTGCTCCGACCCCACCCTAAGGCTCGAGGGTGGTGGCTCTTCAACCCCCGAAAGGATCTTTCCTTCATCACTGGTCTTCCATCGTCCATCCACGGGTGGAAGAACCAATTTTTCTTCGTCTCATCTTCTTCTCCCTGGGGCTTCCCTTCCCACTGGGGCGTGCCCCGAACCGAAGCAAACGACAACAGCCGGGTGGAGGCAGACGACCGGGAGGACTTCCACCGACTCAAAGACATGTCGGTTCCGAAGCAGAGGGAGCTTGTTACCGAACAAGCACTCTATGACGCCGGCCTGAGCTTGGTCCCCCGACTAGGTATCGCCCGATCCTCCGGTCCTCTTTTCATTTGGCCCTTATTCCGGTTCTTAGATTAACATTTCTGTCGGTATCGCAGGGACACCTCCGAGGATGCGGCCGACCGACGCCGAGATCCGACAGTACGCAGCGAGGAAGAGGCCGGCATCGGGGGCGGGACCTTCGCGTCCACCGAAGAAGCCCACCCCAGCGGCGCCGACCGTCGAAGCATCGGCGACCGACCAGTCGGAGCCGGTAATAGCGCTTGCGGCTCCGACAGCGCAACCGGAGGAGAGGCCGGCAGGGGAAGCGGCCGAAGGGACATCGGAGGCCTCGCCGGCTGGTGTGGGGCCGGATGACGTTTGGAAAACCGAACACCATCCGACGGCTTCTGCGGCCGCAACGGGGGGTGCCGGTTCAAACTCGAGCATCCCCTCCCTGCCAGTTCCGTCGGTCGGAGCGGCCGATCGGGGGAAAGCCCCGATGGACCCCGCAGACGACACGAGATCGGGGAGTCGCACCGTGCCGCCCAGCGCACAGTTCCCCGAAGGGGCGTCGGCGTTGGCCGACCACAACCTGGCCAGGAGGTTGTGCCAGGGGATCCTCCTTCCAGCCGACGTGGAGGTGCTAAGGTCTCGGCAGGTAACCGAGATGTTATCTTCATTCTACCCGATCATGGTCGAGGTAAGTTCCGTTTCGCCTCCTTTTCCCTTAATATTTTAGTTACTTTGTTTTCCTGACGAAACGCTTGCGTCGGCAGCTGATCTACACCATGTTGGAACTCGAAGCCGGATACCGGAGGTTCGGGAACATCCGGGCGGCTTGGAAAGAAAGGTCGGCGGCGGCCGAAGCCGACCGGGCAATGCTGGTCGACCACCTGAAGCAGTCGGCCGATCGGGAGGCCAAGTTGGTGGACGAAGTCTCCCGCCTCGGGTCCGAGCTAAGGTCGACCAGAAAAGAAGCCAAACGCAAGGGTCAAATCGTGCACCGTCTGCGGTACGAGCACGATGGTGTTGCCGTCGAACTCGAGGGTGAACGCGAGCAGCTCCGAGTCAGCCTGGAAAAACTTGCCAAGGCTGAGGAGGATCTGTCAATCGCCCAGGCCGACGTCGACATATCGAAGGCAGAGGCTGAGTCGGCAAAGGACTCTCTCGACCGGGCGGAAGAGGAAGCAAGGTCGGCGAAGGAGTCGTCAAGTCGGGCGGTGGACGACTTCCGTGCCACCGACCAGTACCGGGAGGAAATGTTGGAGTCCGGCTTCGCGTCGTACTGGGTGGGGTACGAGGACGGTCGAGATGCGGTCCAAGCCTTGTACCCGAAGCTGGACCTCAGCAGTATTGTCCCGTCGGGGGCCGGCGACCAAGCCACTGAAGAGATGGCCGACCCGTCATCGGGAGGCATCGCCGTGGTGGGGGAGGCCATCCAGGTACAAGTGGCCGAAGGAGAGACTGCTGCGACTCCTGTCCCGGCACTGACTGTCAGCCCCCCGCCGACCGACGATCCTGCTCCGGCTGTCGACCCAGCGCCGATCATGGTGGATACGCCGGTCATCCCCGATCTTCCGTCGGTCGAGGAGATCGACTAGGAGGGATGACCGCGCCCTCGTTGGCTTTTATCTTTTTCGTTTTTCTTCTTAGAACAATTGTAACTGGGGCTTCGGCCCGATTTTGTAAGCTCCTTTTGACCTTGAATGAAATCGGTCTTAGGCTTAAACTTTTTCCCTCTGTCTGTTTTTCTTTCTTTCATGAGTTGTAGAATGCATCCGAACTCATAGGTCGCCGACTCATATAGGTCGGTTAGGTCGTTCGGCAACTCGTGCTGCCACGAAGGTAGGTCAAGTCCCGACTTTGGACCGGCCTTCGGTGGTCGAGGTCAAAAGTCGGGCGTCCTTCCTCCGGCCATGAGTCGGGTGTGTCCGTTGAGTTGGAAGCCGACCAACCGCGGGATAAAAGTGCGGTAGTCGGGTCTCTTCCGACGCGTTCAGTCGACTGTCGTCCGGCGCATTTAGTCGTCCGAACGTCGATAAGTCGGATCCTGATACCCTCGTGTCGGGTATCCATACTACGCCTCATGATATACAGTGGTAAGCCGAATATCTTTCGACCGGTAGTATATCGGTCGGTGAATCATGAATGCGACTGAAGTCGCATCGTTTGATAAACGGTGGCTAGCCAAATACCCTTCGACCGGCCGTAGCTCGGTCGGTGAGTCGCGACGGCGGTCGCGTAGGCATTTCGCCTTTCTTTGGTCGGGGCTCAATCGGTAAGTTAGCCGATAGTCTGGTCCGAAAGTACGATCGTAGAAGGAGTGTCAACTCCCGTTAATATAAGTATATTGGTCCTCGCAAGAGTCCGATATGTCGTTGAAGGTCGAAGGAGTGTGGCTCCCATCCTTGCAGGTATATCGATCCTTGTCAGAGTCCGGTATGTCGCCGACTATGGAGCCGTCGGTTTCGCATGGATACCAAGTCCGAGTTGGCACGTCGGGGCTCGACCTTGGTGAGCGCCGATCGTCAGTCGAAGAGTTAAACTCCAAGATTTCAAACTGGATTCGCATTCCCAATGAACGAGTACAAAGTTTATTGGTGATACAACTTCAGGTTGTCGGCATTCCATGTTCGGGGAATGGGTTTCCCTTCCAGAGTCTCCAGTCGGTAGGCCCTCGGACCATAGGTGTCTGCTACCGTGTAGGGTCCTTCCCAGTTCGGAGCCAGCTTCCCTTGGTCCAGGGGCTTCGAGACCTCTGCCTTTCTCAGGACCAAGTCACCAGGCCTGAAGAGCTTTGGTCTGACTCTGGTGTTGTAATACCGGGCCACCTTCTGTCGGTATGAAGCCATGCGAAGTTGAGCCTCATTTCGCAGCTCAGGGAGGAGGTCTAGGTCGGCCCTCCGACAATCAGAGTTGTCCGGCTCTTGATACCGCTCGACCCTTGTAGACGGCAGTCCAATCTCGAGTGGAATCATTGCCTCCGTTTCATAGGCCAAGCTGAAAGGCGACTCTCCGATCGGAATGCGGGGAGTCGTTCGGTAAGCCCACAGAACGGAGCCCAGCTCGTCGACCAAAAGGCTTTTGGCTTCATTTAGTCGAGTTTTGAGCCCGTGCAGTATGGTCCGATTGGTCACCTCGACTTCACCGTTGAACTGAGGGTGCCCAACTGAAGTCAGTCGGTGCGTGATGTGAAACCTTACGCAGAAACCTCTGAAGTCTTGGTTGTCGAATTGCCGCCCATTGTCGGTGATGATGGTATGCGGCAACCCGAACCTGAAGATGATGGACTTTTGGACAAAGTCCTCCATCTTCCGTTCGGTAATCTGCGCCAAGGGTTCGGCCTCCACCCATTTGGTGAAGTAGTCGATGGCGACAACTATGAACTTTCTTTGACCCGATGCCGGAGGGAAAAGACCGAGAATGTCGACCCCCCACTGGGCGAAGGGCCATGGAGCGACGATGGGAGCGATTCAGCTGGCCGGTTGGTACTGCACGTTGGCGTACTTCTGACAGGGTTCGCACCTCCGGACCAACTCAGCCGCGTCCTTCCTCATGGTGGGCCAGTAGTAACCCTGTCGCAGGACTTTGTAGGCTAGAGACTTGCCCCCCAAGTGATTCCCGCAGATCCCTTCGTGCACTTCTCGGAGAGCATAGTCTGCGTCGGTCGGTCCCAAGCACCTAAGTAAGGGAAGGGAGAATGACTTTTTGTAGAGTTGGCCATCCATGATTACATATTGGGAGGCCGACCATCGGAGCCGCCTGGCCTCCGTGGGATCCTCGGGGCTGATCCCGTCGGTCAAATACCGAACGATCGGGTCCATCCAGCTTGGTTCGGCCGTCAGTTGTAGCACCTCGTCGACCTCGTCGATACTAGGTCGCCCGAGATTCTCCACGAAGGTTCGGCCCAGGGCACCGTAGTCGGACGTCGCGAGCCGGGATAGTGCGTCGGCCCGAGCGTTTTCCGTCCTAGGGATGTGGGAGATCTCGAAGTATTTGAAGGGCGTCACGAGATCTTTCACCTTTTGGCGATATTTGGCCATGGTCGGATCCCGTGTTTCGAACTCGCCCTTGGTCTGTCCGACGATCAGCTGGGAGTCGGAGAAGACTTGGAGATGGTTTATCCCGAGTTCTAGTGCTAATTTCAACCCCGCAACGAGCGCCTCGTACTCGGCCTGATTGTTGGAGGCCTTGAAGTCGAATCGGAGGGCGTGTTCGGTGGTCACTCCTTCTGGGCCGGTGAGTAGGAAACCGGCCCTGCTCCCCTGAGCGTTGGAAGCCCCATCGATGTGTAGTACCCAGGTCGGGTCGGGGCAACAGTCGGAGGTCCCGACCTTCACCGGGTCGTCCTCCCCCGATTGTACGTTGGTCGTCGGGCATTCCGCGATGAAGTCGGCAAGAACCTGGGCCTTTAAGGCAGGTCTCGGTCGGTACTGGATGTCGAATTCGCCCAGTCTCACAGTCCATTTCGCCAGCCATCCCGACGTGTCAGGTCGGTGCAAGATAGCCCTCAGGGGCTGGTCGGTGAGGACCATAATGGCATGTGCTTGGAAGTATGGACGGAGTCGCTGTGCCGAAATGACTAGGGCGAAAATCATCTTTTCTGCCTTTGAGTACCGGGTCTCAGCTTCGTGGAGCACCTTGCTGACATAATATACTGGTTGATGAACCCGGTTCTCATTCTCCCGGACGAGCACAGAGCTAACCGCCTCTGGGGAAGTGGCCAAGTAGAGGTACAGGACCTCCCCGACCTCCGGCCTCACAAGGAGTGGCGGGGAGGCGAGGTACTTCTTCAGTTCCTCGAAGGCCTGCCGGCACTCGTCCGGCCAAGAGAACTGCTTGGCCTGCCGCAAGGTTTTGAAGAACGGGAGGCATCTTTCAGCCGACCGAGAGATAAATCGACCGAGGGCGACGATCTTCCCATTCAACTGCTGGACTTCCTTTTTGGTGCCCGGGTGCCGCATGTCGATGATGGCCTTGATTTTCTCTAGATTGGCCTCGATTTCTCGTTGCGAGATGAGGAATCCGAGGAACTTCTCCGAAGTTACCCCGAAGGCGCACTTGGTCGGGTTCAGCTTCATCCGGTGTCGTCGTAGAGTGCGGAAAGCCTCTTCAAGATCTCGGACATGATCCTGAATCTGCGCACTCTTCACCAGCATATCGTTGACGTACACTTCCATGTTGCGTCCGATCTGGTCTTTGAAGACCTTGTTGACGAGTCGTTGGTAGGTGGCGCCAGTATTTTTCAGCCCGAAGGGCATTACTCGATAGCAGTAGAGACCCTTGGGAGTCACGAAGGCAGTGTGCTCCTCGTCTTCAGGCGCCATCCAGATCTGATTGTACCCAGCGAAGGCGTCCATGAAGCTGAGTAGTCGAAATCCGGACGTCGCATCTACCAGCTGGTCGATCTTCGGAAGTGGAAAGCTGTCCTTTGGGCAGGTCCGATTTAAGTCGGTGTAGTCGATATAAATCCTTCATTTCCCGTTGGCCTTCTTGACTATGACAACGTTCGCGAGCCAGTCGGGATAGGTGGTTTCTCTGATAAAGCCCGCCTCGAGTAGCTTATCTACTTCTTCGTCGATGGCCTTCTGTCTTTCCGAGGCAAAAGATCTTTTCTTTTGTCGCATCGGCCTCATAGTCGGATCGATGTTGAGTCGGTGCATCATTGTCTCCAGGGGGATGCCCAACATATCCGCTGCCGACCAAGCGAATACGTCGGCATTGGTTCTCAGCAGCTCCACCAGCCGTCGTCGGTCTGGGTCGGGTAGTTGAGAACCGACCCATACCTTTCGGTCGGGATCCCCGGCCATCGGGATGGGGACGAGCTGCTCAGCCGGTTCGCCCCGTTCTCCCTCCTCCCGTGGGTCCAGCTTGTCGATCGTCAGGGAGCCCTTCAACTCGTCGCTTTGGGTGGAGATCTGGAAGCATCGTCGGGCGAGCTGTTGATCCCCGCGCATCTCTCCGACCCCATTTTTGGTTGGGAACCGAACGAGGAGATGATACGTCGAGACGATTGCCTTGAGGGCGTTAAGTCCGGGTCTTCCAAGTATGGCGTTGTAGGCCGAGGGCACCTGGACGACCGTGAAAGTCAAATGGATCGTGCTTTGCCGCGGGTCGGTGCCAACCATTACGGGCAGGGTGACCTCCCCTTCCGTTGTGACAACGTCCCCGGCAAAGCCTACCAAGGGTGTAGGGACCCTCTTGAGTCGATCGTTTGATAATCGCATCCGGGAGAAAGTCGAGTAAAACAAAACGTTCGCGGAACTTCCATTATCTACAAAAAATTTTTTTACATCGTAGTTTGCTATTGTGGCCGAGACAACAACAGCGTCGTCGTGGAGAGTTTGGATGCCCCGAATGTCTTCTTCTGTAAAAGTAATCATGTCGTTCGGGCATGGCTTCTTCAGGGGCTCCCTCTCAGCAGACGTCCCCGGGCCGAGTCGTTTGGAGATCATATTGATGACCCCGACCGTCGGCTGATTGGTGGTCGCTTTCTCAGTCGGCGGGGGTCGTCGGTCGGCCACAGGTTGGGTTGGCGGGTTCCTCCAAAATTTACCGAGATACCCTCGGTGGATGAGGGCTTCGATTTCATCCTTAAGCTGGATGCATTGCTCGGTATTATGACCGTGGCCCCGGTGGAACCGGCAGTACTTTCATTTATCGAGACCTTTTGCCTTCAGAGGCGGAGGCCGTCGCAGGTATTCTTTCCCCTCGATCTCCATCAAAATCTGCACACGGGGGGCAGAGAGAGGAGTGTAGGAATCATACCTGGGGCGTGTCGGCCTTGGAGTCTGCCGCTGGGGCGACTTTTGGTTCTGTCGTGGTGTCGAGACCCGACCATCGGTCGGGGGCCTGCTGGGCGCAGCGGGTTCCCGACCCTTCCTCCGTTTCTCCTTCGGGCCTTTGGGTTCGGCCAAGCATCGATCGGAAGCTCCTTCATCCGTGCGCATGTACTTGTATGCGCGCTCCAGCAGCTCGGCGTACGTCTGGGGGAGGGTCTTGTCCAGGGAGTAGGTGAATCGGGACGCCCTCAGCCTCCGTTTCATGGCTGAGATAGCCATGTCTTCGTTGAGGTCCCGAACCTCAAGCGTGACCGTATTGAATCGCGCCACAAAGCGTCGGAGCGTCTCGTTTTCTCCCTGTTTGAGGGAGAAAAGGCTGTCCGACGTTCGCGGCGGCTTCCTGCTGGTGCTGTAGTGAGCCACGAAAGAGTGCTCGAGCTGTCCGAAGGAGTGGATACTCTCCGATCGAAGACCGGAGTACCAAGCCCTGGCAGCCTTGCGGAGTGTGGCGGGGAAGCCGATGCAAAAGAGAGCGTCGGTTGCCCCCTGAATCATCATGAGAGCTTTATAGCTCTCCAGGTGGTCGATTGGGTCGGTGGAGCCATCGTAGGGCTCCACGTGCGGCATCTTGAACCGGCTGGGGATCGGTTCATCGAGGATGAGTCGGGAGAGAGGCTGGACGGTCTGAAAGTCGACGTCGTTCGAAGACTTCTGCCCGTCCACCTGCAACTGCGCAAGCTGACGGTCGATTTTCTCGAACCTGCGTTCGTAGTCGTCCGTCTGCCGGTGCTGAGAGACCCCAGGGGTGGAGTCTCCAGAAGAATCTGAGAGAGAGGCGGACGGCGTCTGCGGGCGCTTCTCCTTCCTTGCCCGTTCCAGCCGGGATGGAGAGTCTCGCCGGGATCAGTGGGTGTCGCGCCGCGGCCGTTCCCCCTCCTCCCGGTAGGAGTGCCGTGGTAGGTGCTCCTGCGAGGGCGATGGAGGTCGACACGGGCGTCGGCGACTGCTCCTGGAGGGCATCGGACGTGCCGCGGGCTGTTCTGCCGGTGACGGTGGCCGTCGGACCGGCTGTTGCTGAAGGCTTTTAACTGCATCCGTCAGCACAGTCATCTGCCGTACGATAGCCGCGATCTGCGCCTCCGTGGTGACCGCGGGATGTGGGGAACTGGGTTCCGCCGCGGAAGGTGGTAGAGAGGTCTCTTCCCGGCGGGAAGAGCGCCTCGCCGACCCAGTGATCCTCGAGCGCTGAGCCCTTGTCTTTGTCATTAGAACTGCTGTAAACACTGTAGCCCCCCTACCTGGCGCGCCAATCTGTTGCGGCCAATCCCCTCGTCGCCTGATCGCCGGGAACGAGCACCTGCAAGAAAGGAAGTCCACACTGACCGAGGCGGCTCCGGCGGGGACCCTCCGACGGTCAAGTCAGAGAGGTGACTGGGCAACAGTGAAATGAAGACAGAGAGCTCAAACGAGAGAGAGAGAGAAAGAGAGAGAGGGGGAGCAAGCCTGTCGTTTCGAAGTCCCTCTGCACTGTTGCCTTCCCCGATATTTATAGTGAGGCGCGGCATGGCGCCGTCATTAATGGCGCGGACAATTGAGGAATTGTCAACTCACTGTAGACTGTCAGAGTCGCCGTGAAAGCGTCATATCGCCGCGAGGCTGTCAAATCACCAGGGTTGACAATGTCCTAGGCGGGATAATGCCCTTGGGTGGCAGTGCCGCATATTGCTGTCAGGACTGACAGGCTCCGGCGGCTGTACGGCGATCGGAGGAGTCGACCGACCCTAGGTCGGTGGCCATCTGTGTGGCGTCGGGTGGAGATTCAGGCCCCTTTGACGGTCAGCCGGGCATGTTGCGAGAGTCGGCCATCAGACTCCCTGGTTCAGTCGGCCCGGAGAGTGGAAACCCGACCGACATATCCACGGATGGAAGAGGGCCGTTAATCGATCGGTCGGTCGGTCGGTCCCTCCGACAGTCGGTCGGTCGGTCGGTCCCTCCGCCAGTCGGTCGGTTGGTCCGTTAGTCGGTCGGTCGGCCCCTCCGTCAGTCGGTCGATCGGTCGGTCATAAGTTGGCCCGAGCGAGGTCGATCGATATTCCCCAACAGGTCTAAATATTGATCAAACTGTAAAAAGTTGAACTTTGTGTCCTTTTCCTGCAAAATCATTCTACAAGTGGATTGTTTTGGTAAAATTCTTTTCCCGAAAAAGAGAGAGACTCGCACAGAGAAATTTGTAGTTAAAAAAGATTTTACAAGGAAAAAGTTATTCGAATTTTGGGATTGGCCGATACTATATCATCCCATTGCCGATAAATTATGAATTTGTGGGTCATTTGATCTGAAGGAAAAATAATGTTCTTAAGCATAAGATCAGCATCATGTGGTGAACAAACTTTCTTGTACAAAATTCTAGGAAGAGGGGAGAATCCAAAACTATGAGAAAAAGCCCAAATGGCCCAAATAGGGCCCTCTTTGGATAGGAGTCGGCAACACCCACCAAGTCTCATTCAGAAAAAAAAAAAAAAAAAAAAAAGAGAGAGAGCAGTGGCCGTTGCGAAGACCACGACCGGACCGTCATGGCCGGTACGGAGTTCGTGAGGCCGGAGCGAAACAGCCGTCGGCCGTTAGAGCCGTCTCCAACCGTTGAACGGCCGACGACCACCCGAACTTATCTCTTCCAAAAATCCATTATTAAATTCCGCCGACCACCGAGACACCTACCCGCCTCCCTCTCCCTTTCTTCCTCGTCTCCGCTGGCTGCCGTGCCTCCACGGCCCAGTGCCGTCGGCCAAGAACCCATCTTTCTCTCCCAAAACCCCGATTCTTCTCTTATTGCTCTGTTTTCGTGTTCCGAGATCCATCATCTTTCTTCTCGCTGGCCGCCGTCATCTCCGGACGAATCTCCGCCGTATTTGCCATCTCTATGATCTCTCTCCACTCTTATGGTCCCTGCTTGAGATCGCGGACGCTGTGGCAGCCGGGGACGATGCCCCTCTTCTTCCTCTTGCTCTGTTCTCTGTGCTCGTGGCGATGCACACAGGGGCCGCGGCTACTTCGCCGCCGGCAGTGCTACCTTGGCTATCCTCACCCATCCGCTTCCACTCTCTCCTAAACCGAGTGCCAATTTCCCAACCCATTTTCTGTCTTTTAATAGGCCTTCTTCTTAGGCCACGGCCATCACAAGCCATCGCTGCCGTCCTCACCGCCTACTACCGAGGACCTTCGTCGTGCCACTGCCGGACCACCAGCCTCCTCTCCCTCCTTTTCATCTTCCTTTTGTTGGTTCGATGGAATAAACCCTGTTTTGCATCCTTATTTTGCTACGGAGAAGAAGGGACAAATTCGGGAGGGGAAAAAAAAAAAAAGATGCTCCTTTTAGGCTTGGAGCTAGACCCCCCTTATCGGCCTAGGCTGAATAGGTCGGACCCTTAATTGAACCTAAATCAAATGGATCTGGCTTAAAAATCTAATTGGCTTGGATCGAATATCACTCTCCTTTCTATGTCGGTTGATTCAGATCAAATAGATTCAATTTTGATTGAATTTGGATCGAGTCTCTCTCTTTTCTATCCCTATTAGTTGACCCAAATCAGACCTAATTTTTTTTAATTAACCTAATTTTTCAATAATTGATGAATTTGATTTAACCCAGGAGCTTGGACCTGATCAAATAGAAGCTTGAATCCAATAGCAAGAAGGCATGATCAAGACCAATTCTTTTACATTTAGATAACTATGGACTCCATCTCACTTTGGAATACTTGTAGTAGTGGTAGATTATAATTATTTGTTAGATCTATGGATTGTTGAGACCCCTGGATGTTAGGTTAGGTTTTGTTGTGGATGTGAGCATCAGGTTGGATCGCTTTAGGCTTTCAATCTAGTATTTCATCTTATTCAGACATTTCATCAAGCATATCACATACATAAATAAACAAACACAAGAGAAGCAAGAATTTACGTGGTTCGGCAAAGTTGCTTACATCTATAGGGAGCAGGAGCAATCCACAATGTAAAGTGTCTCTAATAAGGTATAAAAAATGCTACACAAATATCCAAATTAAAGGGCTACCAAATAATCACAAGGAAGGCAACAAAATACGTCGATCTGATCCACCTTTTTCGACCGCAGCGATAGATCAAGAGAAGAGTATACCGATCCACTGATGAACAACTCCATAGAAAGGAACAGAGGCACTCGGCACCGAGGGATAAAATAAAAAAATCTCAACAAAGAAAGGGAGTCACCAGCATGTGGAAAAAAAGGATGCCTTTGGTGGCCAAAACACCAAAACCAGAATAGAAACCGAGAGCGATGAACTAGGGTGGGGATCAGGATGAGGGCTCCTGCTTATCAACTGAAAGGGTTCTGTCTTCCCCTTAAAAAAAAAAACGGGCCTCAACAAAACATAATCGAAAACAAGAAGTTAATACCGACTAAAATAAGTCTTTGTCCTTTTGCAAAAAACCCCTTCAAAAGTTATAATTTGGAGCAAAGCCCAATATAATTAACAATCCTTCTCTTTGCGACAAATCATGTATATTGTATCAGATGTGGATCGAAAAATAAAACCTCCTTCTCACCACAAGCCCCGAAGGGCATTAACATGTGCTTACACCAATCAAGTTCAGGAAAGTCCTGAACTTAATTGCTGGGATTGGTTTAGTGAGCATATCAGCCAGTTTATGAGCAGTGTAAATTTTTTGAAGCTGGACATCACCATTCTCCACCAAATCTCTGATGAAGTGATACTTGACATCCATATGCTTAGTGCATTCATGATACATCTGGTCTCTGGCAAGATGCAAAGCGCTCTGACTATCATAATGAATATCCAAACAGTCCTGCTTGAGACCCAAATCCTGTACCCACCCTCTTAGCCAAATAGCTTCCTTTGATGCCTCTGTCAACACTATACACTCTGCTTCTATAGTAGACGAGGCAACTGTAGACTGCAAAGTAGCTTTCCAACTGACTGCATAATCAGAGAGAGTAAATACATATTCGATCAATGATCTTCTTCTGTCCAAGTTACAAGCATAATCTGAATCACAAAATCCTATAACAATGCAACTACTCTGTGTGGAGAATACCAATCCCAAATTAGAAGTGCCTTTCAAATATTTAAGTATCCATTTTATAGCTAACCAATGAGCCTTCCCAGGCTTATCTATGTATCTGCTCACCACGCTTACTGCCTATGAAATATCGGATCGAGTGCAGACCATCACGTACATGATGCTGCCTACTGCACTCTTATATGGTACTTTGGATATATATCTCTCCTCATCGGCCTTAGTCTGAGGACAGATTCTAGTAGATAATCTAAAATGACTGGCAAAAGGAGTAGTGACTGGCTTAACGAAAGACATACCAAATTTATCCAAGATTTTTTCAATATAGCCATGTTGAGTAAGAAAAAGTCTACCTGACTGCTTGTCATGAATGATCTCTATCCTAAGTATCTTCTTTACCGATCCAAGGTCCTTCATCTCAAATGTAGTACTGAGCTCAGCTTTCAGCTTTTGGATGACTGATATATCCTTGGCTGCTATAATTATATCATCCACATACAGCAATAAGTAATAAAAGGATCCATCTGAAAGTCTTTGGTGATACACGCAATTGTCATATGGAGATCTGTTGAATCTATGATCGATCATAAACCTATCAAATTTGTGGTACCACTATCTTGGAGATTGCTTGAGACCATATAATGATCTCTTAAGCAAACATACATAATCTTCTTTATCTGAAACCTCAAAATCAGGTGGCTGTCATATATAAATTTGCTCCTCCAAGTCACTGTGAAGAAAAGCTATCTTGACATCTAGCTATTCCAACTCCAAATCCTGAGAGGCAACTAAAGCAAACAATACACGAATAGAAGAGTGTTTGACTACAAGAGAAAATACCTCCTTGTAGTCAATACTCTCCCATTAACTGTAGCCCTTAGCCACCAACTTGGCCTTATATCTAAAATCCCGAGGATTGGCTCCTTCTTTCTTCTTGAAGATTCATTTGCAGCCAATTGCTTTCTTGTCCTCGATAATCTGACTAATTTTCAAGTTTGATTCTTTTCTAAAGATTGTAGTTCTTCAACCATAGCCATGGTCTACTGCTTAGCCTGTGAACTACTAATAGCCTCCTGACATGTGGTCGACTTATTACCAATGGTGTCTGTAATACTCAGAGCATAATAAACTAACTCAGCACAAGCAGAATCCTCAAAACCATACTTTTGAGATGCTTTAATCTGACGTCTGAATCTACGAGTGGCAATGTTATCAATCTGATCCTGACCTTGCATGGTAACCTTCTCCTGAGTCTGTATTTCTGTATTTGTCTACTGTTGCTGCTCATTCTAAATATAAGTCTCTTCTTTTAGCTGTTGCTGCTAATAGTCTAATCAATATCCATAATAGTCTTATCCTGCTAACCCTGACCCTAATCTCTCTGAGAAGAACTAGGCTGTAGCTACCTTGAAGGAGTGGCTGTCTCATGAAATGTCACATCCCTACTAACTAGAAATGCTTAAGATCCAGGCTCTGTGCACCATAGTCTGTAGCCCTTCACCCCATTTGCGTATCCAAGAAATACACACTTCTTTGCCCTGGGGTCCAACTTTCCATCTCTTACAAATGCATAAGCTGGACACCCAAAGATTCTGAGCATTGAATAGTATGCAGGTCTTCCTATCCCCATCTCTTTCAGAGTCTTCATGCTCAATGCTGATGCTGAAGATTAGTTTATAATGTAGCAGGCTATGTGTGCAGCCTTTGCCCAAAAATCTCTACTTAATCCAGAACTGGTAGCATAGATCTGACTCTCTCTAATAGTGTACGGTTCATGCATTTTGCTACACTATTCTGCTGAGGTGTACCCACTGTGGTTCTATGTCTGACAATGCCCTCTGACTTGCAAAAGTCATCAAACTCTGTAGAATAAAATTTTAATCCATTATCAGTTCGGAAGGTTTTCACCTTCCTTTCAGTGTACCTCTAGACCACAGCCTTCCACTTTTTGAATGTATCAAACACATCACTCTTATTTCTGATAGAGTATATCCAGACTTTACGGAAGTAGTCATCAATAAAAATGAGTAAATACCTGAATCCATCCTTGGATGTAATTGGGACAGGCCCCCATAGGTCAGAATGAACATAATCTAATATACCAGTTGTCGTATGCACGCCTATAGAGAAGCTGACCCTGTGTTATTTTTCAAATATACAGTGCTCATAGAATCCTAGTGTACTAACCTTCTGACCACTTAGCAGACCATGTCTGCTCAGCTCCTGTAAACCTTTGTTTGAGATGTGACCTAATCTCTGATGCCACAAGTGGGTCAACTGCTCAATAGAAGATGGTACTGTTGAAGCCTATCCAACCACTGTATTGCCATCCAAATAGTAAAAGGTGCTACTCAGTTTATCTCTCAATAAAGTTAATACTCCTTTATTGATAGTTATTGATCCTCTACCCCATCTGCCCTCGAAACCTGCACTATCGAAGCATGTATTGAGAGAAGGTTCTTTTTTAGTTGAGGAACACATCTGACATCATCCAAAGTCACCATAGTGTTTGCATTGGATTTAATTTGAACTGTACCAATACCTTCCACTTTATAGATACCATCATCCCCAAGAAGAATGGTGTCCCCCTCACATGATCTAAAAGAAGAGAACCATTCCCTATGGGGTGTCATGTAGAAAGATGCTCCAGATTTCACAATCCAAGTATCAGCATAACTAACACTGCAAGCAGCTGTAAATACTGCATCATTTTTAATACTGCCGTGACCTCCTAATGAAACTGCAACTGATGCTGAATTTGAGATGGTTTCTTTATCTTTCTGTTCCTTCTCTTTCTTAGACTGTAGAAGTCTACATTCTGATTTTCAATGGCCTGGCTTCTTGCAATAGTGACAAACACCTGATCTTTTAGGCCTAGACTTTGATCTGATTTTGGACTTGATTCTGTCTTGTCCACCTTTCTTCTGTTCATCTCTACCTCTAACTATAAGTCCTTAAGCTGGAGTTTGAGCCTGATGCTCTAGCTGTACTTTCAATCTAAGCTTATTGGATAACAAAGTAGCTTTTACCTCTTCAAGACTTATAGTCTCTCTTTCATAGAGCATGGTAGTAGTAATATGCTCAAAGGACATAGGCAGAGAGTAGATCAGATCAAAGCCTTGTCTTCTTCATCTACATCAATACCAACATTTGCTAAATCAAGCAACAGCTTATTATACTCATCCAAGTGATATTTGAGTGAAGTCTCTTCTGCCATACGAAATGTGTGCAACTTTCCTCTTAAATACAGTTTATTGGTAAGGGATTTTGCCATACATAGACTGTCCAGTTTTTTCCATACACCTTTAGTTGTATCAAGATCTACAACATTGTGAAAGACTTTATCACTCAAATCCAAAAACAGAGTTCCTAGTGCTATTTTATTAATATCTTCTTTGACAGCCTCATTATCTCTTGGAATTGCATCCATACCCTTGAGGGCTTTTGCTATACCTTCTTTGGCCAACAAGTATTTCATTCTTACCTTCTATAGTGAGAAATCTCCTGTGCCATCAAACACAGCCACTTCATGTCTTATGATAGTGGAATCAGAAACAAACACCGAATCATTAGCCATTGAGAAACTTTGTTATCCATCATTAGCCATCCAAAAAAAATGCTCTGATACCAATTCTTGTAGATGTGAGCACCAGATTGGATCACTTTAGGCATTCAATCTAGTATTTCATCTTATTCAGGTATTTCATTAAACACATCGCAAGCATAAATAAACAAGCATAAGAGAAGCAAGAATTTACATGGTTCGACAAAGATGCCTACATTAACGGGGAGGAGGAGCAATCTACTATATAAACTATCTCTAATAAGGTACAAAAAAAGCTACACAAATATTCAAATTAAAGGGCTACTGAATAATCACAAGGTAGGCAACAAAATACACCGATCAGATCAATCTTTTTCGACCTCAGTGGCAGATCAAGAGAAGAGCATACCGATCCACTGATGAACAACTCAATAGGAAAGAACAAAGATGCTCGGCACCGAGGGACAAAATAGAAAAATCTCGACACAGGAAGGGTGTCATTAGCATGTGGAAGGGAAGGATGCTTTCAGTGGTCAGAACACCAAAATCAGAATAGAAATCGAAAGCGATGAACCAGGATGGGGATCGGGGTGAGGGCTCCTTCTTATCAACCGAAAGGGTTCTGTCTTCCCCTTTTTAAAAAAAAGAAACAGTCCCCAAAAAACATAATCGAAAATAAGAAGTTAATACTGACTAAAATAAGATTTTTGTCCTTTTGCAAAAAATCCCTTCAAAAGTTATAATTTGGAGCAAAGCCCAATATAATCAATAGGTTTAGTAGTTTGAATGTAGACTAGACCCTACTATGGAACATTTCATTTTATATGATGCCTTATAGAAGTCCAATAAGGCTTTTGTTTATTTTAGGTTTTTGGATGACCTACCTAATTGTTGAGTTTCAAGAGATTTTAAAGCGAAAATATAAGTTGCCTCTACCTATAGTATTCTATCATGTACATGATTTAATTTGAAAATTAATCTACTATTATATTTGAATTAAGTATCTTATGTGCTATATATGAAAATGATTTATAGATCGAGTATAACATATTTACTTAGACATGAATTATATTTCATTATATCAAAAAATGTGTTATGTTTCTATTTTACTATTGTCTAATCCAATTATAATCATATAAACTTAGGATCTTGTCTTCTTTTAGACCTTTAGCAGGAGAATCATTGGCACATGCCGACTGATGGTGTATTGTAGTCAGGAGCTAGCTTCCTTCTGGGTCTAGTCAGTTAAGGCTGATTGTTAGCATATGTTGGTAAAAACATATTTTTTCATATGATGTCAAAGCTAGATTCCTTCTGAGCCTCTAGTAGAATGATTACTAGTGCATAACCGATGAACAACTTGTTATAGTTAGAATCTAGTCTTTTTCGAGACTTGCCATTGATCGATCATGGCCATAATCATAGGATTAGGAGAATGAGAATGGGTGGTCCATCTTTGGTTGTTTTTGAAAATTTATTTTAGGCTAAATGCATTATATATCTTGAATTTTATGTTGATAGATATGGTATGTTTTATTGACCTATGTTTATTTTTGGAAAGCCATACAAACTAAAAATTTATATTTAATCGAACTAGAGGTTTTGGTAACTTATTGAGTCCGTAAAGCTCATATCCACTCTTCTACTTTTTTCAAATGCGGAAGAATATACGAGCTAGGGTTTGAGTGACGAGGATTTTAGGATATAGAAGACATATTAGTGTTTCTTTGAAGAAATTGATTAGTTTTACTAAGTATTATTAATTGACTATGGACTGTTCTTTTGAATAAATGTATTAGATTATTATTTCTGCCAATACGTAAGTTTAGAATGATGTAAATGAATGGAAGGGCAAGTAAAGTTTTATAGGGCAAGTAAATGGCCTCATATCCTTGGAGTTTAATCCCACCATGCAAGGTCTATGACAACAACCACAGTGGAAAATATCTCTAGTAGTTTCCTCAGTGTAAGTCCTTTATATCTTTTAACTTTATACAGAAAGAAATATAGGGGCAATGAAAGCAAGGATCACCTGGAACCAAAGTCCATATGCAAAGTTTCCTTTCCACAACCATCATTTGCGACAAATCATGCCTCTAGGCTTATTTGGATAATTCTATAAAATTGGATTAAAAATCCTACAAAAATCAGATCTATTCATCTAGCTTGTATTTTATTAAAATTTTAGTTTTAAACCCGCACTTTGCATGCGAGTTCTGAAATTAATTTTTTTGTAAAAAAAATATTTATTATTTATAAATCAAAAAATATCATCCATTCAGAATGTTAGTGTTGATTGATATTTTTAATTGTATATATGAATGAGTTTCATACTTTAATAATATAATGTTGGTCTTTAATGCTTTTTATTAAGCATTAAAAATTATTTGGAAGAAGAGATCAGAAACGTGGAATGTTAGTGTTGATTGATATTCTCAACTGCATATATGAATGGACTTCATACTTTAATAATTAATATTGATATTTAATGCCTTTTATTAAGCATTAAGAATTGTTTGGAAAAAGAACTTAAAAACGTGGCCTATGGAATGTTAATTTGTCTCCAGGTGGCATTTATAGATAAGAAATGGTTACTTACGTGGATAGTTCCACTAGTTCATAAACTTTCTCTCACTTTCTGTTTATATATATATATATATATATATATATATATATATATATTAGATATCCAAACTCAGCTAAGATTCTTATTTTTGAGCTACAGAAAATAAAAAAAAAATTATGAAGATTTTTTTTTTCTTGCTACAGAATTTGGGCTGGATAGTGTTTAGTTGATATAGGGTCACACTTAAATAGGCAGCTCAATCCATGAATCTTATAGATATTTTAGTTCAATCCTATAAGAATATCAAAATAGGCCCTTAGTCATTTATGAACCCTAGGATTCCTTTCAGCAAGGAAAAAGGGACTTGAAAAAATTTGTCTATTTAGAACAACTAGTTATTTGTTAAGTTAGACATACAAAGGGGTTGGCTATAGACATTTACGACCTCCTTGAGCTGATACAAAATGAAGGGAGTGACCTAAACGGAAATCGATGGGAGCAATTTAGGTGTTCTCACACAATCGCCCAGACTAGAACCAATAAATAATCTAGAGTCTAAAAGATTACCAACACAACAGCTTTGGAGCTTTTCACAAATTCTGAAAAGATTTTAGATCATGATTATGTTAAATTGGAATTGATATATCTTTTTTTTTTTTTTTTTTTCCTTTGGAGAGAGGGAATAGATACACTTGTGTCTGAACTCATGCATTATAAGGTTGGCCCATTGGGCTTTGTTACTCCCTTGGGCCAAATGGAGACTTGAAACGTTGTGTGGATTGGTTCAGATTAGAACAGGCTGCATGTTTTGCATGAAAGAAGGATTCATTTTCCTTCGTGCAAATCCACCGTTGGATCACTGACTGGTTACTTCAAGATCTGCACAGATGATACACTAATGCAACTTATTTTTTTCATTTTATTTCTTCATGGAACTCAAGTTCGATTTTTGATCGACTCAATTTTTTTTTTCCTAGCCTTGCGGCAAAAAATTTGATGACTGATAACCATAATTATACGTGCACAATATTAAACCACAGAAAACTTGGATTATGGATTAAAATGGATTGACGCAGACTTCCCATATTTTTATGGATGTCTCTTTCTCCGTCTCTTTTGTGGGATACAATGGATCTCTC
Organism: Elaeis guineensis; assembly: GCF_000442705.2. Lineage (NCBI taxonomy): Eukaryota > Viridiplantae > Streptophyta > Magnoliopsida > Arecales > Arecaceae > Elaeis > Elaeis guineensis. The sequence continues at coordinate 7,971,971 of NC_025993.2, forward strand.
CTTTAGTGCCATCTTTTATAACACGTTTAGCAGCCTCCAGCAATTGGCTCCGGAATCCAGACAGCTCTCTAATTCTATGGACCTTACAGGTCAAAGTCTGTTGCTCTCCCAAGTTGTACTCTGTATCCACCCTAGATTTCCCAGCACGTGCATTAGATAGGAACGCATCCAAGACTCCGTCAAATGACATGTACTATTTCTGCCCCCAACCAAAAAAAAAAAAAAGACGTGCTATTGGATTCATGACCACCTCCGTGCCGTGTGGGTTCAGGTTATATCCGTCGGGCGAAGGCATGACTGATATTCTCTCGCGACATCAAACATTGGACCGCCGTTTGCACAGATCTCGAAGCAAATATTACGCTAGTTCCAATTTTGATTTACCAGCTATTTATTTCGTGACTCTAACCTGAGCTGTTCGCTTTAGAAATCGGGTTCCCCTTCTTTGTATACTCAAAAAATAGTGTTTTCAAAGACGTTAAGATTAATAAGACTAAGACGACGGGGAGCAGAATTGAGCCCTATATTGGACGCCCCGGTTGATGGGAAAGGTCTGCAACCCAACAGTTGACTTCGTGAAATAAATGAGAAAGATACAACACGACTGACCGAGTGACAGTGCCAACCTGGATCCAAAGAATCTATTTGGCATTCATCATGGGACATCCATCATGATATTATGGCCATGGTAGATGATTGTGGTTATAGTTCACAGCCACTTGAAAAGAAAAAGAAAAAGAAAAGAGATGTTAAACTATAAAATGATAGTAGTTGGGGAAATACCGAAGACTGGATTAAGTCATGGCTATCGTCATAATAGATAACCATCTATTCTATTTTATGAGCACAATGGACGGGCAATCAAGTTACGCCAAGGTCAATATTAGAATAAAAACGTGCATAATTATTTCTATATAATAGGAAACAGTTTGTTCTTTGGACCCTGTTCCTCCTCTGCTCTGCTCTAAAGAACAAAGACTAAAAAGGAGGAAGCATCGAGGCAATGGCTCCTGAGAGGAGGGAAGTGCCGCCGAAAAGAGGGTCCATCAAACGCCGAATATTCACTCCTGTGTGTAGAAGGTTGGGGCAGATGTTTGCTTCCATCTGGAACTACTTCCGTTAGTCCTCCCTCTATGAGTAACAATAAACTTTCATATGGAGTCTAAGATGTTGTATCTTTATTGTACAATGGTTTTCTACAGGGTGTTGTTTATCTTATTCCATTCTTGTTAGAGTGTAATGGCTTGTGCTCTTTCCTTGGTTGGAATGGTTGCCGAATAGCTTCCTTATTCCTCTTCCTTTTCGAATCAGTGACTAATCCATCTCTTGTAGTTGGGGCTGCAAGCAAGACAACAAGGGAAAAGCAAGACAATCCTATCTTCTATAAGATTTTAACTTTTTCATATTTGTTTTTATTGGTCATGTCTAATTTTAAAAAATGAGTCTAATGAGAATTAGAAGAGAAATTTGATCTGAATTATATAGAAGTAGATCTATATCTCGATTTATAACTAATGAAAGAACAGAAGATTTAAAATTATGCTTTCATCATTTAAAAAAAAGAATTGAAAGATTCGCATTGGGCCAAATGAAGAAAATTTTTCTCCTCTCCAATCACATTGGGAGCACTATTTTTGACTTAGTAAATTAGGTCGAAAGTCACGTTTTGTTGTGTCTGCTATTTCAAGGCCGAGGAACTCTGGAAGGCAACTTGCTCTTTGACGATGAGTGAGTGCATAGATGGGGACCATGTTGACATGATTATTAGTTTTAACAATTTGTTATATTACACATGTCAAATGTGATCTAAAAGCATCACGACCAGGGTCATGCGCGCTCGCAGTAGGTAGTGATGTTTTTTTTAAGGATATGTCCTTTTGTCTGTGTAGAAAAAATCAAGGCTAGGCTCATGTTTTAGAGGCATAGATTGGGCTTTGGCTTGAAATCTAAGCCGAAAAAATTTCTGGGCCGGGCTGTACTAGGACTCTTGTGGAAAATAGTTCATAAATGTTTGGAGCCCAGCCTGGTCCAAAATGCACTTGAGTCAGGTTAGGACTTTATGCTAGGTTTTGTGTACTCTCTAGAAGAAGTAACAGTCTTATGAAACCAATTACAACAAATGATAAATGGATGGACAAAAGATGGGGTAGAAAACCCATCGGATTCATTTCATGGAGGAGTTGAATTAACACGGCTAGACTGCTTCGAGTCCTCTATACATCACAGCCTAATGGAAGTAATTGTTGAAGGCATTGGATGGTATTATTGTCTATGATCAGATGATATAAACACGAGCAACATATTAGTCAATTCACTAATAAGGGTTTGTTTGGACTCGTGGGCCCAAAATTCCATAGGTTTCATGGTTTAGGTCTATATAATTGAGAAAAAAATCTTGAATTAGGCTTATATTTAGAAATACTCGTGAGCCTATACGGCCGGCTCAAATCTCATAGGATAAAAAAAAAGTGTAAAAAAAAAATTATAGGAACACTCCCTCAATTTTAGTCCAATTTTATTTACACCGATATATTTTAAAAAGTATCAAATTGATCTTTCTAATTATTGATATATTTCAGTATAATCCAACCATTCATTTTATTAATAAATAGAGTTAGCTTTCCTTTTCAATAGATAGAAATACCTCTTCATGGATGGGCTCGAAGAAAGAAGAAGATGAGAAAGAGAAATGGATGAGAATGAAGGAGAAGAGAAGAAAAGAGCTACCGGCAAGGATTGAGTTAGAGGAGGAGGAGGACAAGAAGGAGAAGAGGGTGGAGAGAAAGGGAAGGAGAAAGGATGAGTTGCCTGTGAGAAGAGATGGAGGTGGAAAGAGCCGTCAAGGAGCGGGATAGTTTATGAGGAGGATGATGAGGAGGAGAAATGGATGAAGAGGAACGGAAAGAGGTGGAGAGATGGATGGGTTTGAAAGAGAAAGAGGATAAGGAGAAGAAAGAGGTTGAGAAAGAAGAGGAGGAGGAGAGAGGGGCCGCCAGCAAAAAAATGAGTTGGAGGAGAATAAAAAAGAGCAGAGGATGAGAAGAAAGAAGAGGGAGAGGAGAAGAAGGGATAGAAATGGAGGGGGTTGCTGTAGAGGGGATAATTTATGGGCGACTTGGAGAAGGATGAAAAAGAGAAGTGGATGAGGAAGAAAGAGAAAAGATGGAAAAATGGGTGAGATAGAGGGAGCCACTGCGAAGGAGGAGAAATGGGTGGGGTGGAAGAAGAGGGGAAAGGAGAAGAAGAGGAAAGAGGAGGGAGAAGGAGAGATGCCGACAATGGAGGAGGGAGGAGGAAGGAGAGAAGAGGAAGAAGATAGAGATAAGGATATTTTCATTATTTTATGAAATTCTGTTAATGGAGATAAAAAATTGGACCACATTAAAACAAATCGATAGTTAGAAGGGCTAGTTTGACATTCTTTAAAGTAAAGAGGGTGCAAGTGAAATTGAGTTAAAGTTGAGGGGACGTTCTTATAATTTTTTCAATAAAAAGTTACCTCAACAGATTATTTTTTTATCCTATGAAATTCAAGCCGGCCCACTCTACAAGCTCTTAGGTATTTCTGTATGCAGACATAACCCAAACTTGTTTATCCCAAATGTGTAAGCTTAACTATGAATCGTATAGAATTTTGGCTCCTGGATCTAAACAGACCCTAATATATATATATATATATTTATTAATGGGGCTTGATGCGTTTCTTCCTCCTCGGTGATGAAAGTACTTGGCTGCATGTGCTCGCCATGTGGGCCATGCATGGAGCAAGAAGCCATTGTTAGACTCTCACTAGTGTATAGTTATTATATGGGTGTGTTTTACTAGGATGCGCTAAGTTTTCTATTGGATTTGGCTTAGATGTATCTTGCTTGATTTGTGCTGTCCTGAGTGTGCACTTATGGTGTATCATCAACGGTCTGGAAGCTGTCCTGCCTCTCTAGCTACTAGGGATGGCAATGAGTTGGGTGTGGGTTGGAGAGTCCATTACTCATATCCACTCTATTCTTGTTTCGGGTTAGATGGGACAAGTAGGTATAATTAGAAGGAGCAGGATAAGAAACAAATCAGATCAGATAATGTTATATATATATATATATTTTGGGGCATAACGAAACATATTTTTTGCTCGAAGGAGGAAATTTTTGTAAAAAATTATATATATCTGGATCAAGTTCAAGATAGAATTATTTTTATCTATACGTTTTCTCGATCTATTGTGGTTTGAGTCGGGTACCCGAGGGGTTGGAGTAAATTGTCACCCCTACCAGCTACCGACATATGGGCAAAGCAGTGAGAGAAGCCTTAGTAGGCAACAGGTGGCCTACTTTACCTATTGTTAAAATGAAAAACTAAATGAAACGAAAAATCAATGACACTATCTACTGCATTGACAGTGCCAACCTAGATCCCAAGAATCTATTTGGCATTCATCATAGGACATATATCATGATATTATGGCCATGGTAGATGATTGTGGTTATAGTTCACAGCCACTTGAAAAAAAAAAAATTAAAAAAAAAAAATAAAAGAGATGGTAAACTATAAAATGATAGTAGTTGGGGGAATACCGAAGACTAATCAAGTCATGGCTATCGTCATACTAGATAACCATCCATTCTATTTTATGAGCACAATGGACGGGCAATCAAGTTATGCCAAGGTGAATATTAGAATAAAAACATGTATAATTATCTCTATATAATAGGAAACAATTCGGTCTTTGGACCCTATTCCTCCCTTGCTCTGCTCTAAAGAACAAAAAACTAAAAAGGAGGAAGCATCGAGGCAATGGCTCCTGAGAGGAAGGAAGTGCCGCCGAAAAGAGGGTCCATCAAACGCCGAATATTCACTCCTTTCTGTAGAAGGTTGAGGCATATGTTTGCTTCCATCTGGAACTACTTCCGTTAGTCCTCCCTCTATGAGTAATAATAAAATTTCATGTGGAGTCTAAGATGTTTTTTCTTTATTATACAATGGTTTTCTACGGGGTGTTGTTTATCTTATTCCATTCTTGCTAGGTGTAATGGCTTGTGCTCTTTCCTTGATGGAATGGTTGCCTAATGGTGTCCTTATTCCTCTTCTTTTTCAAATCAGTGACTGAATCCATCTCTTGTAGTCGGGGCTGCAAGCAAGACAACGTGGGATAGGGCTGGTTCACAGCCTCCTATTTATTTAAAGTCCCAATAGTTTCAATAATTTTTCTTAAATTTTTTATAATTGATCTAAAAGATTATCAGATTTTATGCGGATCATTTTAGTCAGTATAGATAGAACTAGATAGAATCCAAAAGTGGATTGGCCAAATCGAGAAATCGAATCACACGTTGAGTCTCTAGAAACCATAACTCAATCTTATGGCATTCAATTGAAATAATTTTTTTTAAATAAAAAAATCAATAGCTTTTTTGATATTTAAGATATAGAACTATTTTCTAGTGCATATCCGAATTTCATCATTTGAACTGCAAAATAGGCAAATCAAATTAAAGATTTTCTTCTTTGAAAAGAATTTGACTAGATTAAATCTCTCCATTCGAAAAAAATTAAGCATAATGATAAAAAGCAAAGCTGATATAGAAGTCGAAAGCTATGCTACGTAAAATTTTAACTTTTTCATAGTTATTTTTATTGATCATGTCTAATTTAAGAAAATAAATTTTATTAGAATTAGAAGATGAATTTAATTTGAATTGTATAAGAGTGGATCTCATTTTATAAATGAGATTATATATCTCAATTTATGATCAATGAAAAAATAGAAGATTTAAAATTATGCTTCAATTATTTTTATAAAAAAATTGAAAGATTCGAGTTAGGCCAATTGAACAAAATTTTTCTCCTCTCCAATCACATTGGGAGCACTATTTTTGACCTAGTAAAGTAGGTCAAAAATCACGTTTTGTTATATCTGCTATTCCAAGGCCAGGGTACTCTGGAAGACGACCTGCTCCCTCTTTTCCTCCTCCTCCTCCTCCTTCTTTTTTTATTGTTTTTGGTTACATAAGACAACCTGCTCTTTGACGAAGAGGGAGTGCACGGATCGTGGCCATCTTGAGACAATTATTAATTTTAACAATTTGTTATACTGCACATGTCAAATGTGATCTAATTTTTTAAGAATCCATACTTTTGTCCGTCTGGAAAAGACCAGGGCTAGGGTCATGTTTTAGAGCCATGGATTGGCTTAGGCTTGGAAATTTAGGGCCAAAGAATTTTTGGGTTGGACTTAGATGCTTGCAAAAAGTACATACAAACCTTCTGTTTTGGTACGAAGGAGGGATAAAAAAAATAAATGAGAGATATGATGGATAAAATTTATTTAGTAAAATATAAAATGATGGATAAAAATAATTTTTTCCTCTATTTGATATAGGAGAAATGAAAAGAAAAATAGATGATATTTATATAACAATTTTATTAGACTATCATTTGATAAAAATATTACTATTATTAATTTATAATACTTATTTATACTAAAAAAATAAATAATATATAAATTTATAATTATTATAATCTATTATTATATAAAAAATTATATAAATATTAAATTTAATTTAATAAATAATTTTATAAATTAAATATTAATTAATTAATTATATATTAATTATATAAATATCTAATTAATTAATAATTTATTTAAATATTTAATTAATATCATATAAAGATTAAAAATAGTAAATAAAAAATATATAAATAGAAAATAATTATAATTATTTAATTATAATTATTAAAATTATATATTAAAATTAAAATAATTAGTAATAAAATTTAATAGTATATGATTGATAGTATATACAAAAATATATATAAATAATATGAAAGAAAAAGTGAAGAAATATTATAATTTTGTTAAAAAATTAGTGAGTGATAATTTTGTTAATATAAAAATTCATCTATTAATGTACATCCATCTTTCCTTGTATTCTTTCAATTTGGAAAGAAATAAATTGATGGGTCTGGATGGATGGACAATTTCTCCTTTTTCATCCATCCTTTCTGTAATTTTTTGAACTAAATAGTGGATGAAGGCCATTCATCCATCCATCCTCTCAATAACCCAACCAAATATAGGATAAATATTTTAGACCCTTGGTCCAAAATGCACTGGAGTCGGTTTAGGATTTTTTTTTTTTGGTAAATAGTCAGTTTAGGACTTTAGGCTTGATTTTATGTACTCTCTAGAAGAAGCTACAGTCCTATTAGACCAATTACAATAGATGATAAATGGATGGACAAAAGATAGGGCAGAAAACCCATCGAATTCGCTTCATAGAGGAGGTGAATTAACATAGCTAGACAGCTTCGAGTCTTCTAAATGTTGGGGTAGCTTCCCGTCACTTAGCCGACTACTCTACCTACTCGTCTATGAACCGATTAAGAAAACTGCACCAAGTAACCAACAATCTACCTGGCTCGGATATTCAAAGTTTCCCCCCAGTAGGGTAGATGTCGGGCGCCATCACTGATATCTAGCCTACTGAAGACTGGCCGCCCCTGGTCGGCACCATCCTGACTAGTATGCCTCCCACGGTTGCTTGGCCTGTAACCGACTTAATGGTCGGTTGACAACCAACTACGCCAAACAAGGATAAGGTACCTCAATAATTTCATCCTCCCGACTCAGACAACGTGGAACTCTACCGACTACGACCATTATACGACTTGAAAAGACCACATCAAAATTATATCACTCAGACATCATACATTGATCAGCTAGCTGCGCATCATGATGGGATACTACGATCTCATTAAATATGTCCAGAGATTATTTATTACGCCCCATGCCCTGTGGCGTCTGCCGTCATGTGCGCGCTGAATATAAGGCATGCTCGCTGCCATCATTTAAAGATGCCCACATGGTACCGTGCGATGCCGTATGATAGGATATAATTGATACAATCGCTTGTCCTCTCATCATGCATTTTTCTCCCCCAATAAATAGAGATAAACGGAGACCCCTCCAAGTATGCACAAATGCACCATCACAAAATTCAGAAACTCTGTCACTCTTTTCTCTTTAGTCATACATTGACTTGAGCGTCGGAGGGTCTTCACCGAAGCCACCTCCGATGAGATTTGTTTTGTAGGTCTTCCTTCCTTGACATCGAGCAAAGCCTAGCATCACTTCACCCTAAACTCAATCATCTCCCTTTGTCTTGATCTTGATTGTGGGCACCTTCTCCAGCGATGGTACTTCATCAATCGGCAATCTCACTGCCAACCGACAGGCGTAGCTTCTAGTCGGCTCTTGACCGACTATCGACTATCCATCGGAGGAGGTGCAATAGTTTGGCGTGCTAGGTAAGGGGGCACAGCAGGAGATCGAGTAGAGAAAAATTTTCTCTCTCAAGGACCTCCAAGGCTAAGACATGGGCGCAAAATGTCTCCACTGGTTCAGTTCGACGCTCATTGCAGTGTGATGCACCTTCGATAACTCGAGCAGAGTCGAGTGCTTCACGATCGCCGATGATAGTAGATCCTGAGTTTGCTACCCTCATATAGTAGATAAAAAGTCTGATGGAGGCTGTTCAGAGTCTCCAGCAACAACAACAGCAACAACAACAGTTGGGAGAGGTTGCAGCGTGTGATGTGCCTCCCAAGCGTAGCCACCGACCGTGATCTCCAACCCACCACTCTATGCAGCACTCTCATCAAGTGAGTTCTCCGCTTGCCCGATAATCACCACATTCGTAGTCTCGGCATGCTTCGCATATCGACTCCAGTGATCGTTGGTCCCCACATTCCCCTCGATGAACTCTCTATAAGGGGAAGAGGCCGCAGTCCCCTCTGAGATTTTCTTTTTTCGGAGAAGGCTCTACTCCAGGCTACTCGCGGAATCTAGATATGTCGCAACAATGGCTGGACGAGTACGATCAAAAACTAAAGAAGATAGATCGCCATCTGGAATGGCTCCAGACCAACCATCATGGCCCGATTAATGAATTTGGCATTAGTATGAATCTGTCTTTCTCAAGATGGATCTTCAATGAGCCAGTTCTTAGTCGGTTCAAAATATCGTAAATTGAGCCATATGACCGCTCCACAGACTCACTTGATCATCTTGAGAGCTATAAAGCCCTCATACTTCTACAAGGGGCATCTGATGCCCTCCTCTGCATTGCTTTCCTGGTTACGCTCCAAAAAATTACACGGGCATAGTACTCGGGGCTACAGTCGAGAAGCATCAATTTTTTTGAATAGTGAGTGCGCAGAACTACTGACAGCCTTTTTTCTATTCATCAGCAGGATGGAGAATCTTTGTGAGAGTTTGTAGCGCATTTTAACACTGCCACCTTAGAGGTCAAGGACCTCGATCAGGCGACGGCCATTGCGGTGATGAAGTGGAAACTCTGAAACTCGAAGTTCACCTACTCTCTGGATAAAATGCTTTCTCGATCTTACGTCGAGCTCCTCGAACATGCACAAAAGTACATTTGTGTCGAGGAAGCCGCAACTGATTGACACCAGTTCGAGGAAAAAGGCCAGAAGAAAAAGACAAAGAAGGGAGGAGACTTAGGGGAGCCCAGTCGGATCCGTGTCGAAAATGAGGCTCGACCTCCCCGACTAAGCCAGAAGCCCAAAAATTTTATGGGCAGGTATGACTCCTATACCCCTCTAACTGCCTCTCGCTTGCAGATTTTGATGGAAATAGAGGGAGAAAGCTTCCTTCATCGACCTCCGCCATTGAGGATGAAATCTTATAATCAGAAGTGCTATTGTCGCTTCCATCGCGACCATGGACATGACACAGAGGAGTGCCACCAGCTGAAAAATGAGATCGAGAACCTGATAAGATGGGGATATTTTGAAAAGTACATGCAGGAGCGATCTGCACAGCTGCCTTCCGATCTACCTCAATCGAAACCCGAGGAGCAGGCTCACGTCCAACCAACGGTTGGCGTAATCAACATGATTTCGATTGGGCCGTGACTCTGGGGGGCAGACGATCGTGGAAGCACGTCCAAGCGCCAGCGCACCGATAATGACATCGTCTTTACTGAAGTGGATCTACGAGGAGTCCAGACTTCTCACAATGATGCTGTAGTCATGTCAATGATAATTGTAAATTATGATGTAAAGGGATGTCTTGCCAATAATGGAAGTTTCGCTGACGTGATTTTTTATGATTGTTTCTCCAACATGCGATGGCTTTCCGCTAAACTTTTCAAATCCGTTAATATTTCTCTAGTCGGATTTACAGGTGACTCGATCAAGGTGAAGGGCGAGATCGAACTCCCCGTGATGATCAAACAACCACCTTGACAATCGACTGTTCACCTCAACTTTCTTATAGTCCGAGTCCCGTTCGCCTACAACATTATCTTAGAGTGGTTCGGATTGAATGTATTCCGAGTAGTCATCTCAACCTATCACCTACTCGTATGCTTCCCAACAAGGAACGAACCCAGTGAGATGCGAGGAGACAAATAGTTGGCCCGACAATGCTATTTAACCATGATCAATGAAAAAAGATCAGCTGAAACTCTTCTCATAAACGACGGACTGGATCAAAGAGAAATTGAAAGTCAAAAAGAACCCGCATAACAGCACATCTCAGTTCCCTTATTTGTTAGAGACCTAGCCAAAACCATCCAAATTGGATCTTTACTGAGCAAGCAATTACAAGAGGAGCTGATTAGTTTTTTGAGAAAAAATACTGACGTCTTTGCCTGGTCTGTCTCCGACATGCCGGACATCCCTTCAAAAGTTATTGTCTACCGACTAAGCATTGATTCCAATCACAAGCCAGTGAGACAAAAGAAAAAAAATTTTGCTCCAGAATGACAGAAAGCCATTAATGAAGAGATCGACAAGCTATTGACAGCCGACTTCATCCGTGAAGCAATCTACCTGGATTAGCCTACGAATATAGTTATGGTCAAGAAAGCAAATGATAAATGGTGCATCTGCATCGACTACACTAATTTGAATAAAGCTTGTCCTAAGGACAGCTTTCTTCTCCCCTGAATAGATCAGCTAGTTGATGTAACAGTCGGACATCAGCTACTCAACTTTATGGACATCTTCTCCGACTTCAATCAGATCCGAATGGCATCCGAGGATGAGAAGAAGATGGTGTTTATCACCAAGAAGGGTTTATACTGCTACAAATTTAGTCCTTTGGCCTCAAGAACGTCAAAGCAACATATCAGAGACTAGTCAATAAAGTCTTCAAAGATCAAATCAGGTGCACTATGGAGATTTACATCGACGACATGCTTGTGAAAAGTATTGAAGCTGCCCTCCATATCACCGATTTGGCTGAGGCTTTCGATGTCCTGAGGGAGCACCAGATGAAGTTTAACTTGACAAAGTGCACCTTTGGCGTCACGTCAGAAAAATTTCTCGATTTTATGGTGACAAAAAGAGGCATCGAGGCCAATCCTGGAAAGATCAAAACAGTTCTCGACATGAAGCCTCCTAATTCTCGAAAAGACATTCAGAGATTGGTGGGGCTAATTATGTCCTTAAGTCGATTTATCTCCAAGTCTGTGGAGCAGTGCCTCCCTTTCTTTAAAATCTCCAGGCAGATGAAAGACTTTCCATGGATGGAGGAGTGTCAAAAGTCCTTCGACGAATTGAAGCAATACCTCAATTCTCCTCCACTTTTGACAAAGCCCAACACCGATGATGAATTACTCATATATGTGGTGACCACTTCTGAAGCCATCAGCTCAATGCTGATCTGAGAGGAAGACAAAGTGTAGAGGCCCATCTACTATATAAGTCGGATGCTGCGAGATACTAAAATAAGAAACTCTAGGATTGACAAGGTCATCTTTGCAATCGTGACTACTATTTGACAATTACGGCCCTACTTCCAGGCCCATTCAATAAAAATTCTCACCGACCTCCTCCTAAGGTCTATAGTTCACAGACCGGATATCTCGGAGAGAATGACAAAGTGGATGATCAAGCTCATCAAGTTCGACCAATTTTTTGTTCTAAGAATGTCAATGAAATCTCAGATTCTCATCGACTTCATCATCAAATGTACCCTGACAAGTCGAAGGCAACTCCATAGAAAGCACTCAAGAGCCCACCTGAATTTTGCATGTTGATAGAGCTTCAAACGCTCAAGGGTGCAGTGCGAGCTTGATCTTGACCAATATTGATGGGATGGTGATCGAATATGCTCTTCGATTCGGCTTCAAGGCTTCAACAACCAAGCAGAGTACGAGGCCCTAGTAGCCAGACTCAAGATTGCTAAGGATCTCGGTGTCAAGCGTCTATGGGTATTCATCGATTCGCAACTCATCATCAGACAATCCCAAGGAGAATATGCAGTCTAAAATCCTATTCTCTCTAGAAATCTATAAAGGCTTAAGTCTCTACAATCGTATTTTGATTACTTCAAAATTTCTCACATCTCTTGCTTTGAGAATGTCCGAGTTAACTCTCTATCCTGTCTCGTCATCTCTGGTTGCGGAGATCTTAAAAAAATCTTCATCGAGCATTTTGAGAGCCCGAGCATTAACTCAAAAGAAGAAATCCATCTAATTGAAGTCGGATAAGAGCCGAGTTGGATTGACCCGTTCATCGATCTCATGACAGATGGGACCTTACCGACTAATCCTGTCGAGGCACGTCGAGTAAAAAGATTGGCAACTCAATACATAATCATTGATAGTCAGCTTTACAGAAGATCAGCATCTCTACCCCTACACAAGTGTCTCCGACCTTTCAAGGTCGACTACACCCTCCGAGAGGTACATGAAGGCATTTACGGTAGTCACTTGAAGGGCAAGTCACTGTCCTACAAAATCCTCTGGCAAGAATATTACTGGCTAACCATGCAAAAAGATGCATATGATCTAGTGCAGAAGTGCGATCAATGTCAAAGGTTCGTCAATATTCAAAGGCTTCCATCCAGCCATCTTGGCACCTTGACCATTTGATCAATAGGGTGTGGACCTACTTAGTCCATTCCTGCCTGCCAGTGGACAAAAAAAATTTCTCATAGTGGCTATCGACTACTTTACTAAGTGGATCGAAACCGAACCATTGGCATAAATAATGGGACAAAAGACTACCAGCTTTCTTTGAAAATTCATTATCTACCCTTTCGATCTGCCTCAGGCAATCATCACTGACAACGACCGACAATTCAATAATGCCAAATTCAAAGAATTTTATGCAAAATATCATATTATCCACAAGTTCTCTTCAGTTGGCCATCCTCAATCCAATGAAGAAGCTGAGGTGACCAACATAATGATTTTTCAAGGCCTAAAGATGACAATCGATCAAGCTAAAGGAAGCTGGATCGATGAGTTTCACAGTGTCCTATGATCCTATCGAATAACTCCTTGGATCCCAACCGGAGAAACTCTGTTCAAGTTGGCATTTAGAACCGAAGCCATGATTCCAGTAGAAATTGACCTACCTTCAACTCAAGTAGAGCTCTACGACAAATCTACCAACTCGGACAAGAGACGAGTGGACTTGGATTTACTTGAAGAAATTCGAGAAAAAGCTCAACTAAGAATAGTCACCTACCAACAAAGGATAGCGCGATATTACAACTCCTGAATCAAGCCAAAGATCTTCCAAGTAGGAGACTTAATTCTTAGGAGAGTGAAAATTTTCAAGCCTACTGAGTAAGAAAAATTATCTCCGAATTGAAAAGATCCCTACAGAATCTCAGCAATCCTACGGCTAGGGGCATACAAAATCGAAAACTTGGATGGCACCAAGATCCCTCAAATTTAGAACGTCGAAAACCTACAAATGTATTATCAATAAGAATACCTTCATCAAACAAAAGGATCTTTCTTCTTGCAAGTTATGTTCCCAACAACTCAAGTTCTCGACAAACTATATTACAACCACTCCCTCATCGGCTCGTCCCTGATGAAGCACTAGTCGGCTCATACCCTACTAACGAAGCCGGGAGTGGGCCCGTTCTTAACAACAGATGGGTCCCTCAATCACAAGCATGCCCGTCAAGAGCTACAACACCAGATTGAATGCGAGATCTAGACGAAATCATTATGTTAATCGACTAAAATCTGATTATCGAAGCCGTGCAGTCCGACAACTGCCACCATACTCGCAACAGCCTAAGGGCTACAAGCATAAGAGGTACAGTTCATCATACGACCCGATGAAAATAAATTACGCTGAGTTGGCTTAGTATCGACTAGCCAAAGATCTACTGATCCTAAACAAAAACCACCTACAAATTTCTTACTTAACGGGACAATCTACGGTGAATGGTTTATGACTACAACTTTACTCTGACCGAGTTTGCCTGCAAGAGTTGAGTACATGACTTAGAGAATTTTCTCAAATTTGGATAATTCGGCTACAGCTTACTCGGTCAGCTACTTCCTACAAACTATCTTATTTTATTACCGATTTCGTAACTTAGTCAATTTTATGGGAAGGCTACAACCTATTCGGATTGCTACTTCCTACGGGTTATTCTACCAGCTTAGTTACTTAGTTAAATTTGTAAGAAGTTTGTTGAGAAAAGAAAATGAGAAATGCATGCAAACAAAAGAGGTCAAACAATTTATAAATAAAGTTTTTATTTCATTTCATTTCCAAGAAATTCATTACAAAAGCAAAAAAAAAGAAGAAAAGAGTACAAGAGATGTTTAAGAGCTCGATTGGGGACGATCCACCTCAGCCTCCGCATCCTCATTGTCTGACTCATCCGATTTTTTGTCGGGCTGGATGGAGCTCAAGTCCACGTTGGGCATAAGCTGGTGAACTTGCTTCTTACCTCCATGAACTCGAGAGTTGGAATGCATCCGCACCGACATTGGCAAGCTCATCTTCATACTCTTTTGACTGGCAGAACTCAACTAGTACCTGGGAAGCAACTTTTTGGGCTCGAAATTTCTACCGACATCAATTTTTCTTGGAGTTCGGCGGTAATCTTCTCGACCGCATTTTTGGCCTCCTCAACAGTCTTTTTCACCTTCAGTACCCTCTCTTTCTCCTTGATGAGGGTGCTCTCAGCTGACTCTATTTCTTTTTGGTAATCGACCTTCAGCTTCTCAAACTTCTCCTGGTCGCTCTGCTGCTGGGCTGTCAAATCGACCAACTCGGCCTCTAGCAGAGAGATTTTCTCTCTGCTCTTTCTCTCTTGCTCCTCGACAGCTTGGAGGAGCTCATCGGAGACCTCGGCCCATGCACGAACAGTCTGGGCCTGGTCCTCCAACTCATAGTTGACCTGAGCAAATTTGATCAATCCTTCCGACAGTATAGTAATGTCGTGGATCATCTACAGTACAAAGAAATAACTAAGTCATCTACTCGGCTAAGAAAAAAAAGAACCAATAAAAAAAGTTCGAGTACTTACCCCGATCAACGATATGTAAGTGTCTGATTGAATCTCTGAGATCGAACGTACTTTCCTGACTTTCCAATTAGCAGGAAGCATCACCATCTTTGCTAACTCCCCGATGAGTTGGTGATTTTGGAGTACCTGATCGATGGCCTTGAAGTGCATCTCGATCGTGATGGTCGGCTCCCCGAAAGGTATGTCCAGACCGTAGTCCGTGGTGAAGCTAGGGAGCGTCGGTGCCTTACCCTCGTCGACACCTTTGTCAGCAGCCTATCGATCAGCTGTCCGACTCCCTCCAGACCTAGCTTGAATTGAAAGAGCTTGCACCGCTTCGGCCGACCTCGTCGGTGCTTCGACGACCACCACATCATCATCGGCCAAGGGAGAGGCCACGACTATCACGACCTCAGTGGAAGGTGGAAAAGATGAATGCACCGTCGGAGCTCGGGGTGGCGATGGTGACTGCGTGCTTCTCGGCACCCGAACCAGAGACTCCTCCCTCGGCTTCTTCGATGGTTGAGATGGGCCCTTGGGCCCAGATGCTGCCTTATTTTTCTTCTTTTGGACCACCTCCTTTAGTGATCCCACTATGATCCATATGCCTGCACGAATGCAACAAAGAGAAGAAAATGATCAGCCAACGAATAAAGTAGAAAGCATAGAAAGAGTCTACAGAGAAGAAAACTGTCGAGATGGCTAGTCGGGCTAATCCTGGCATCATAAAGGGACTACTCCTTGAGCAACTCCTAATGTGCAGAGATCTGAACTTTAAAAAGCTTCTCGTACGTCTCTCGATCCTCGTTTAGGACTGTGTCGTTCTTATTCGGAGAAAGATTTGGGATCGTCCAGGTCCAATCAAAACCTCATGGATGGTCGGTGGTAATATAAAAGAATTTTTCCTTCCACCAATGAATAGAAGAAGGGAGTTTCTTAAAGCTTTATTGTCGGGGCTGGGGACAGAAGAACCACCACCCTCATTTTCGGAGATGCTTCTTCAGGACAAAGATGGCTTGAAACAAAGAGACTCAGGGTTCGACCCAAAGAAAGTGACAAAGGATAACAAAACAAGAAAGAATGAGAATGGAATTGGGGGCAAGTTGAGCGGAGACAACCTCATACAAGTCAAAAATATTGGCGAAGAAGGGATGGAGGGGGAATCAGAGTCCCGATCGAAGGAACTCCTCATAAATGGCAATATAGCCATCGAGAGGATGAACGACCTGACCTCCTTCATCGGATGTCATCAATCGATACTGACTAAAAATATGATAATATCCCCTAGTCGGTCGACTGCCGACTCAGTCAGCTCGGACCTCTCCAAGAGAGATCCGAAGATGTTCTCGACAGTCGACTGTTCATCCGACTCATCTAGGTCTGACTGACCCTAACGAGAAGACACCCCATGAGGCTCATCTCGAGTAATCTTCTCGGTCGCCCTCTAGGTTGTGGGAGCCTAAGAACTTCGATCGCCGATCGGAGTCTCATCTCCGGACTCTCTACCTGAAGAAGTCATGGAAAAGATAGAAAAAAAAAAGATAAGGGAAAAGGAGGACCAAGGAGGAAACCTCTAGGAAAATGAGGAGAACTGGCGACAGGATCTGACGATGGCGGAAGACCGGTGCCGGAGAAGAAGACTCGCCAACAGCTAGACTCTCGGTAGAGAAAATGAGCAACGTGAACTCAAGGCGGAGCGAAAATAATGAAGCCTGAAATAGGGAGAGATCAACCCCTATATATAGGTTCCCTCAACGGTCAGGATCGACGTCGAGTACCATGCCTAGCCTGAAGATCATGACATGTGGCAGCAATCTTGGTCGGTCCTCCCGTCATCTGTTCAGTGCACCATCATTCAGATTTTGCCGAGTAGGCTCAATCCGCATGATCAAGGGCGGGCCAACAGGTGGTGACACATGGACGACTTGGGTATGCATACTCATTATTGCCCGGATAGCCAATCTCCTGTCATTTATATGGAAGATCATCTCGAGCTCCACAGCATTAATTGCCGCACGATCTGTGAAAGGATGGCACTGCTGCATGAAAAGACATGATGATGGTTTGTCCCACAAAGCATCGACCGAGTTGCAGTCGGCTAAAGTGACTCGTAACGGCCTGAGGACGAACTCTTTTTGTCCGACTAGTCTCTAAGTCAGACTCGAGAGTTGGGGGGTAAGTGTTGGGATAGCTTTCCGTCACTTAGCTGACTATCCTGCCTACTCATCTATGAACTAACTAAAAAAACTACACCGAGTAACCAACAATCTATCTGGCTCAGACATTTAAAATCCCCCCAAGCAAGATAGACATTGGGCACCATCGCTGACATCCAGCTGACTGAAGGCTGGCCGTCTCTGGTCGGCGGCATCCCGACCAGTATGCCTCCCATGACTGCTCGACCTGTAACCGATTTAATGGTCGATTGATAGCCGACCACGCTAAACAAAGATAAGGCACCTCGGCAATTTCATCCTGCCAACTCAGACAACATGGAACTCTACCGACTATGACCATTATACAACTTAGAGAGGTCATGTCAAAGTCATGTCACTCAGATACTATATCCTGATCGGCTAGCTGTGCACCATGATAGGATACTACAATCTCATTAAATGTGCCTCAGAGGTCATTTATTACGCTCCATGCTCTGTGGTGTCTGCCATCGTATGCGCATCGAATATAAGGCATGCTCGTCGTCGGCATTTAAAGATGTCCACGTGATACTGTGCGATGTCGTACGATAGGACATAATTGACATGATCGTCTGTCCTCTCATCATGCATTTTGCTTCCTCTATAAATAGAGATAAGCAAGGACCCCTCCAGGTATGCGCAAATGCACCATCACAAAATTCAGAAACTCTGTCACTCTTTCCTCTTTAGTCATACACTGACTTGAGTGTCGGAGGGTCTTCGTCGGAATCACCTTCGGCAGAATTTATTTTGCAGGTCTTCCTTTGACATTGAGCAGAGCCCAGCACCACTTCACTCTAAACTCAATCATCTCCTTTTGTTTTGACCTTGACTATGTGCACCTTCTCTGACGACGGTATTTCATCAATCAGCAATCTCGCCGCCAACCGACAGGTGCAGCTTCTAGTTGGCTCTTGACCGACTACCGACTATCCATCGGAAGAGGCTGCAACACTATATATCACAGCCTAATGGAAGTAATTGTTGAAGGTATTGGATAGTATTATTTTCAATGATCAGATTATGTAAAACATGAGCACTAGGTCATATCTATGCAACATATTAGTCAATTCACTAATAAGGACCTGTTTGGATTCATGGGCCCAAAATTTCATAGGTTTCATGGTTTAGATCTATACAATTGGGAAAAGTACTTGGATTAGGCTTATATTTAGAAATACCTAAGAGCTTTAGAGTAGGCCGACCCAAATTCCATAGAATAATAATAAACAAAAAAATTACCTTAGTAGATCATTTTTTTTATCTTATGGATTCAAGCCAGCCCACTTCATAGGCTCCCGAGTATTTCTGAATATAGGCATTATCCAAGCTTATTTTTTCCAATTGTATAAGCCTAACCATGGATCCAAATAGGTCCTAAAATGATCTTTTTTTTTTTAATTTTATTTTAATGAGGCTTGATGCATTTCTCCCCTTTGGTGATGAAAGTGCTTTGCTGCATGTGCTTACCATGTGGGCCATAGAGCAAGAAGCCGTTGTTAGACTATCACTAGTGTGTAGCTATTATATGGGTGTATTTTAATAGGCTGGGCTAGGTTTTCTGTTGGGTTTGGCTTAGATATCTTTTGCTTGATTTATGCTGTCTTAGGTGCACACTTATAGTGTGTCCTCGGTGATCCAGATGCTGTCCTGTCCCTCCAACTACTAGGGATGGCAATGAGTCGGGTGTGGGTTGCGTAGCCTATCATTCATACTCACTCTATATTTGTTTCGGGGTAGGTAGGGCAGGTAGGTGTAATTAGAAGGAGTAGGATAAGAGACATACCAGATCAGATAATGATATAATTTTTTTTTTTGGGCATAACAAAACATATGTTTTGCTCGAAGGAGGAAATTTTTGTGAAGAGTTATACATATCTGGTTCAAGTTCAAGATAGATTTATTTTTACCTATACCTACCCTCGATCTATTGTGGTTCGAGCGCAGGGTTGGAGTAAATTGTCACCCCTACCAGCTACGTGACATGCGGGCAAAGCAAGAAGGGATGCCTTAGCAGGTAATACGTGGCCTATTTTATCAATTGTTAAAATGACAAACAATATAAAAGGAAAAATCAACAGCACTGCTTGCTGCATTGCTTCGGTTAGCATCTAGTGCAATTTGATATTTTTGAACAGAAGTATCAAGGAAATGAGCTTCCTTCTCAAAAAAAAATTGGTTTAGTTTACAATTTGCAGGAATAGTTTTAGGAGAAAAAGGCCTAATTATATATGTATATTGGAATTGCATGTATTCCAAGGGTTGAAGGTGTGGGTAGGTTTGCTCCCAAAAGAAAAAGAAAAAAAAGAAACAGAAAGAAAAGAAACAAAAGGAAGCCTGCCAACACATGATATTTTGCATTTACCAGATTCATAAAAATGGTGAGAACAGTCGAATGCTCCAAAATTTTTAAAAACATAACGATCACTGCATGAGATTGTGCATAAATACATGATGAGAAAATTGCTGAATGAGATTTAAGTCAACCTAACCTAGACTTGATGTTACCCAACCACAACATTAGGTGTACATGATTTGAGTATAAGTCTAAATTCTAAGGGCAAAGATCAATTTATATATGTTTGGGCTGCCATGGTCCAAATCCAACTGGACCCTCTTGCGCCCTCACATTGGATGGAAACTTATTTTTTTCCCATTTTCGGAGAGAAGAAAAAAAAAAAAAAAGAGAGGATATAACTGAACATACTGATCGAGTGAATATTTTAGATCAAATATGTTTTATAGGTTCTAACTAATGCTAGCGAATGATCCAAGAGGATTAGTGTATAATTTGATTCGAGGTTCAACAAACTGAAACCAAATTGAGTCTCGATCATAAGTTTTACTCTCGGAATTAATTCTGAGCTGAGCTTGAACAGATTTCAACTTGATCAAGCTCATATGCATACATACATTCGTGCACCCATCGCATACATGCAGAAAGACACATAAATTAAGAATTCATAGTTGTTTGAAATGTACTCATGTTTGGCATAGCTCGACATTATCTTTGATCGGCCTCATGCTAATAAAAAAATAAGCAGAAATTGGTTTCGAACTTTGCACTCAAAATTAATCTTAAGCTGAATATATATGGACATAGCCAAAATCAAACAAATTCGACTCATGAATTGAAGTATTATGTCCAAGTGGGGATGCAGAGCAAAAAAGAAACAAAAACAAAAAACGACAACAAGAACAACAATAGGGCCAGTGGTGGCACCTAGCAATATTTCCGTGTATTTGAGTGGGCCGCAGCTTGTCGTTGTTGGTAACATGATTAATTGAAGCTAGGATAAGGGGTGACAAGGTGAAGAAAAGCACAAGACATCCCAAGGCCAAAGCAGCTGACCTCACCAGCCTCCTGAATCCGTAGCACATATTGGCCATTTCCTCATACCTAGGCTTGCAGTTAAACCCCATCTTCACTTGGAGATCCACCCCCCTCTCTACTTGAGATCGTAAACAAAGCAATAAAATTGCCTCCTAAAGGCCTTGGAGTTTCTCGGCAGCAGTGGGAAGATGGGAAGATTTATGGGTCCTTACTATTGGATACGTACAGTGTTGTTCCGTTCCGGGTCCACATGCGAGGTTGGTGGGTCGTCTTTTTATGAGATTTTGGAACGATTACAAGGGCTTCATGTGGTGGAGGATTGTGGCGTAGTACGACAGTACTCATGACGGTAAACAATTTGAGCAATTCTACCAAAAAAAATAATTAAACAATTTGAGCAAGGGCTTGATCTATTTGGAGAATAAACAAAAAGAATTATTGGATGCCATCTGGACTTGCTAGGCAATGACCTCGTCAGATTTCATGTTCTTAAATCCCACCAGATCGGACCAATCGTACTTTTTGGCGTTTTCAGTGCACAAATAGAGCAGCTTAAGGACGAAAAGGAATAATGATGCATGATTTTTATGCCGGCATCATAAACACTTTGCATCTCAATCCTTCTATCTATTTATATATACAACCATCAATCCATCCATTTATCCATCTATATACGTACACGCTGTATGTTATATGATCATAAACTTTGATGATGAAATTTAAGTATAGAAGGTGCCATCTGAGATCGAATCCTACCATTATTATCATTGGGGGGTTAAAGTTAAAAGGGAGGGCTGTCCCAGCATTTTGAATCCATAGATCCAGATCAAGATGTTCGATATCTAATCAGACCGTTTGATTTGTAATTATGGTTATCTTTGTATTATATGATAGCCTTGATATAACAAGACTCATATCGTATATGAGACAATAGCCCATGCATCATGAGCCATCGCAATCAGTACATACATAGCTATGATTGTAGGATTGGATAGCTAAGGTCGGGCCCAAACCCTAGATAATCTGAACTCTTATATACATGTTTACAATTGCGTATTTGTATAGTAAATGCAACCAAATCAACTTTTGTGTCTAACTCTAATAGTTGCAGTTGATTCATAAGTAAAATTGTAATCCTTGGAAATCATCAGATATTAAGATCCATCAAAACATTTAGAAAAAAATCTGAGATCATCAATAAACTTTGAACGAGAGAGGGCTCCTACTTAACAAAGTAATTTTCCCATCAATATCCAATACGTCCAAGCAAGCATAAAATATACAAGATGGAAGAAAAAAAAATACAAGATTGTCGACAAGCTAATCTATTAGGGAATGATCACAACACGTGGTCAGAAAACATCAAATGTGGTCCAAGAAGATAAGAAGATATGGAATGGATATTTTTATTCATATAGTCAACTTATGATCTCACTTTTTTTAGTACGTGGTTTAGGTTACAAGCAACAAACTGGCATCAAACCAACCTTCATGGAACTGCAGTATAGACTGCTTAATGGACCATGTGGTGCACAGCATGGGTAGCATCTCAATCACCTGTAACCCAAGCTGGACTCATGACCAAAGCATATATATATATCTCAGTGCCCTTTTGGGCTAGTAAAGGACTATGGAACGATGGATCCATATAGGATTTCTAGCTTGGAGCATCAATTCAAACATAGCTAGCCAACAATTTTTGGCAATTGCAGACCAAATTGCCAACTAATGCTGTACATACATATGTGCATACATACATATATATTATTTAAAGAAGATACAAAATGCCTTCAAAAACAGTGGCCTTGTGGGGCAGGGCATCACATGACTGAGCCTTACCACATCCACACCTCAATCCCTCGTGGATTTAAGCAAGGGAACACCAACAACAACAGCAATAACATGATGTTTTTGTTTTTGTCCATATAATTGATCTTGTGAGGGAGTGAGGCAGTGGGGGAGAGTAAAGCCATGTAGCTCCATGGGCATGGATCCAATGATCAAAAGGATCCAAAAGAGAAGAAGCTAAGTTGATAGAGTCTTGGAGGATAGAAGCCAGTGGGTGAAGGTGGAGAGGGTCCGCATGTCGGTCCGGTAGTGGCTCTGGGTGAATGCCATGAATTCGGCCCATGTGAAGTCCGGGTACAGCCTCGGCCCGCCGAAATTGCCTGGCGGTGGCCGCACCACCCGGTCCTCCCTCGGGCACAGGAAGAAGGCCAGCGATCGCCGCTCCCGCAGGCGATTCACCACCGCCCTGTGCGGGCAGCTCTTGTACCGGCCATTTGATAGGGCCTGCAAATGTAACACATCAAATTTAAACATGGCAACATACTTAATTTACCAATGTTTCGGTCTAGAACTTAACTAGCTATCTTATTCCTTTAAGTACCTCGGCGTTTTAGAATTAATTCACTTTGGACATTCATTGTGGATGTTTCTTTTCTCTCCCCACCATTTTGTTGGAATATTCATACCTATAAAATATAATGAAGTGTGGTAATGGAGGCAGTGGATTATTGGATTGACTTGTAGTAGAATGGTGCGCCATCTCCACTGCTGCAGGAGCTGCACTGGTGCATGGATGTTTGCTCCTTTGAAACATGCCAATGGTTTGATGCATGTGATGGTGCATTGGTCCACATCTTAGTGACAAAAATAGTGCCTATGTGAAATGTGAGGTATATATAAATCCATGATTGGTAATGGATGGGAAATTGAAAGTTGTGAGAATGCATGATGATGGACATGGCACCAATATAATTCAAGATACGATGATGTCATTAGAGTCTTAAACTCTTGCAATTATAGTGCCAGTACGTGTCAGATTTAGTGTTAAAACTTGGTATCAGTTTGTTTTTGCAAAATTAGATGATAAAATTTGGTTACTACCACAAAGTCCAGGAGAATTGTTTGAATTTAGCTACTATTTTTCTTAGCATTTGTAGGTGCCAATACTTACTTGTACAACATAATAATTAATTCTTCATGAGCTTGCAACCCGCAGCATCATTTGTAAAAGAAATCAGTTTCAATTGATCAAAAATTTAAGTCCGATTTTTTATTTGGTGGCCATTTTATTTTCATCCTTCTCAATCTATGCAAGCATATTAACATGTATTATTGCATAATATGTATCGGCCTAACTTTATATAAGGGTTTAAATGTTTAAATGTCAAATACTAATTAGGACAGAAGCAAACATAAAATAACATTCAAATAAAGGACTGGATAATATATCGTTCCTTGTCAATGAAAAAAATATATAATACCTCTTCTTTTCTTCATATTTTCTATTGCTACAAAGATGATAAGTGTATGATAAATGTAGTTCAGTAACTAGGGAAAAGGTGCTCCACAAGTGTCTTGCAAAAGGTGAGACGTGAATGAGACAACAATGAGATGGTCCGTGCACCGTGCGATACGCTAGGTACTATTTGCCCACACACGTATGGAGGCATGTTAACAAAAAAGACAAGCCAATAAGCTGGCTATTCTCTTACATGGTCATGCCATAAATATATGAGAACCTAGGGGTCAAAATGCATGTGAAAGTAAAACCTTTAAACACAATTATATAGGCATTCTGAAATAGATAGCAAATCCGACTCATGTAACGACACCCACAGCATGCATGGGCTGTAACAAGATCACCACCATGTGTGGGCATCCACATCCTCTCAATCTCATGAATCAAAACAAGACCCCACATTAAGAAACTACTAAAGGATCTGTCTTTGCTTCATATACTCCCTGTTCTATTAGACTATGAATTACCATGCATCCCCTTTCCCTTACTAAGTAATTTGATGGCATCGGTTTCCATGCACATACCATGAATGTGTCGCCGATGTTGATGACAAGAGCATCATGTATCGGTCGAACAGACCGCCATTCATCATCGATGAATACCTCAAGCCCACCAACCTGATCTTGTTGGAGAATGGTTAGCGAGGTCGGGTCGCAATGCGGTCCGGTCCCGAGTACGAGCTCAGGCTCTTGGCATGGCGGATAGTAGTTGCATCTCATTATGGAGCTACTGTCCTCGAAGAATTGTCGATAGAACGATCGATCTACTCCCAAGCTTATTGCTAGGATCTCCATGATCACCAATGATAACTCCTTCATGGCCTCACAATACCTTTGATATACCAACCTACATGAACCCAATAGCTTGTTACATTACTAGCAACCAACGTGTCATGTTGCCATGGCAGTCCAATTTGATGCATACATGTTGCTGTAACATTGGCTAAAAGCTTACCCCATTCTCTCCAAATCCGTGCCAAGGACGGATGTGAAGTAGTCGACGACCATGCGTTGAGGACCAGCGTCATGGTAGCCGAAGGAGAGGGTCTCCTTCCAGGGTAGTTTGGAGGAGAAGCGGTCAGCGTGAGCCCCGGCGTAGCCCCACAAGCTCCCTGGCTTCCTCTTGGCCCGAAGCTTGCAGCCAAGGGGAAGCGTAAAGAATTGATCCATGCAAGCAAATGCGTCTCGGGTGAGGGAGATATCGACGCCATGGTTGGTGACTTGGAAGAAACCGTGGGTGGTGCAAGCCGTCCTAATGAGCTCGGCGGCTCGCAGTGTGGATGCCTCGTCGCCTCGGAGGAAACCATGGAGGTCGACCACTGGCGCATTGAGCTCTTTTAGGGTCCTGGGCCTTTCACTTGGAGGCCATATGAATTGCTGGGGTATCTTGGATTGTTTTCTGAGCAAAGTGGAGTCGAAGACCATGGCACCGGCAGGAGTGGTGTCTTTCTTTATATCTAATGGAGGGCAGAGGAGGATGGAGGTGGGAGTTGGTTCCATTTGGAGGAGTGGAGTGGAAGAGAGTGGGGGATGGAAGAAGGGAGGGAGAGGGACAATAGGAGATTTGGGTATAGAGGGGGTATTTGTAAGTGGGGGAAGGCAGCAAAAGGACAACGAAAGAGTTGAAATGAGGAGGGGAAGGGACCCCTTGGGTGTATGGAGAATGGAGGGATGGGGCGCGGGGGGGGGGGGGGGGGGGGTGGGGCCGGCCGGAGGGAGGGGGAGGAGAGTAAGTTATTGTGGGGGAGTGAGAAGGAGAAAAGGCCAAGGCCGCCCATTGGTGAGGTCGAAGAAGCGTTGGAATCTTTTGTTAGGTTACCAACAGCTGCGACAAGGGGTGCCCTGTTTTAACTTTAACTTTCTTGGTCTTTTTCCCGAGGCATTAACAATCCGGCATGTTTGTTTAGTTTCCACAGGAGATCCTCAGCAGCTCAAGTTGCAGGAACTGTAAATGGTGGAGAATGAGTGTAATTCTTGGCTGTCATCCAATTCATCGTGCAGTGGTTATGGTTTATGAAAGAGAAAAAAAGAGGAAAAGACAAACTGTAATTTGAGATGCTTTATATTTAAAAAAAAAAAAAAAAAAGTTGGGAGATCAGCTGTCATTCTTTTAATTAAGTAAAAAGATGCCTTGTAACTTGGTTAAAACTTGAGTAACAGTGAATTTCTTATGGACTGAAATAGTAGAGTGGATAGTCCTTTGGTTTGAAACCATATTGGATCAATGTTGAGTTGGATGATAAATTGCATGGACACTGGAATGTGTCATATTCTTTGTTTAGATGAAAAAAAAAGAGGAAAAAATAAGGTTTCATGCTCGAGCTGGACTAATTTCCTTTCAACTATTGGTTGTCAAGGTGGTGCCTTGTATTTGGAGATTACCATTAGCATAATAAAAGTCTTCAGCTTTCGGTCCACTACTAGCTTTTGGCTGCCCCAAGTAATTTTCTTTTTTTCCTGCATATTGAATGATAACCTTTCTAAAATACGCATTTAGAAGTCAGTAGTCAAGTGCCTTTCTCTTATCCATTCATATGGTCATTATTAAGCTAAGATACATTGTTCATCACATACTTCAGGAATTTATGTAGCTGATCTGGAACTAACATCTTAAAACAAGTATAATTTAATTACTATAATGATAGAAGATTTATGTGACTGAATTTAGACCCAGATACACCTAGATAGCTAGACCTTTTCATGACCAAATTGTCCTTTTCAGAGTTCTAATATAATCAAAAAATCTCATAAAAGCTAGAAAAACTTCACTACAGAGTAGTTAGAATCTGTCCTTGGACTCTTTCCCTCCTCTCTGGTGTTTTCCTTTTTACTAGCCCTATTAATCTGGCCTTTTTCCCTTCCACTTTGCCCACTCTTCTCAAGGCAAGTGCTGAATACTACTGCAAGAAATGAATCAAATAATGGGATCATTTCATAAGATTGTCCATTTGCTATCCACTTCAGCAATAGATAAGATGCTGCTGATCATTCTTAATAATATACATTTTCATTTTGTAATGGTCATTATTGATTTTATGTTAATAGCATTGGAGGCCAAATATTATCAAAAACATTCCGTCTTTACTATGTCAAGAAATACACAAACAAATACGCGTCTCTTGAGGCTATGAGTGATGACTAGGTAGGGTTTATTTCCCCTAGGGGGAAAGTTGGGGGTTTATGAGAGACCTGTAATTGGGGAATCCTCCATCTTATAGTTAAACTTCATTTTACTCTCTCCACCTTTGGACCAAAGCTTCAGTGACGAGTTATTTTTTTTTCCCAATAAAAGGGAGGTTAGTTGTTCTGCGCTCTATATTCCATATTTTTATTTTATATCTTTATTTTTGTTTGTCTGAAAAATTTAGGCTTAGGAGTTTGCCACAAGACTTGTGACCTCTTCTATTTCCCATCTTTTTGGAGTTTGGATCCTCCTTGGTTTCTGAAGCAACTAGACAGTGTGGTAATCAACCCATCATGTGATTACTAGCAATTAATTTAAAAAGGAATGTAAGTTCCCATTAGTGCATGTCCTTCCTTATTTAATCATGAAGAGCACTGATTCATACCCATTTATTTGGTAGATTGGTGAATGATGACTAGATTATTATTATTATTATTATTATTTCCGAAGAAGTAGAAAGAGACCATGTTCCCCTTAGTTTCCTGATCTAAGTTTTATACTGCAAAGGATTGTATAGCTCTTGATTGCCGTGTCATTAGAACCAATGCTTCGTATCTAACAGTCATCCGTCTTTAACATCGGATGATGCGATAATAATCAAAAACTGTACAGTTCTCTATGGTGCAAAATGCGTATGCCAGAAGATCCAAAATCTTTGTTACACTCTCCTTTTTTTGATCTTTCCTCTCCTGTCCTCCTCGACCCTCCCCACCAAGTGAGTGCACATTTGGAAAGATCCAAATGATGGAATTCGCTTTCACTTTTTATTATTCTAAGAGTATTATCATACTCTCCGGCTGGATGCCATTGGTCTATTCCTGCCCATCCCCATGCTGCGTCTTGTCTTGAGCTCTCAACAAAAATCATCTCTCTCTCTCTCTCTCTCTATATATATATATATATATATGTGTGTGTGTGTGTGTGTGTGATAAGATAGAAACAATGTGCTCGAATGGGGTGGGGGAAACCCAGTTTGCAACACAAATACAGCTTTCCAAGGAATTATGTGTCGGCTGTGTTGAGAAGTGGTGCAGAAACTTGGAAGTAATGAAGTAAGAAAACAAAAAATGACAGAGTTGTGAACCATGTGATATACCTTCTCAACAGGAGGATACGTCAAAAAGGCTCAGACTCTCTTTAATTTATTTTATCAACTTAAATTAGAGAGGCCTAGCAATCAATGACATGCCTGTTTTAACTTAATAAACCTACCTCTTCTCGTGTGGTCGCCAGGAGTGGCGATCAACCCAATGGTGGTGTTGTTATTTGAAAAGTTTATTGAAGTGGATGGTGGGCGGTGGCTGCATTCTATCTAGTGAGAAGCTCTGTTTGATAGGCTCTTGGATGGGAACGGATCTTGGTGTGGAGCCCACCATCTTGGCATTTTCTGGTGGTCTTCCATCCGCCAATCTTTCAATCAATCTGTCAAAGTGTTGGCTTCATGCTCCATATTGGATGAGCTCGAAATTGAGAGCCATTTGTTTTTGCTTGATTTGATAGTCCAATTGTGTCACATCAATCCACACTACTTGATATCAAAAGAGCTCAAATTACGGATAATTAGATTGATATTTGATATATAGTCTGTATTGACCAACATTTTCATTCCTATTTAATAATTTAAATAATTATTTAATATTTAATTTTTGTTTTCATGTATATATATGGTGCAAGATTTCAGCACATATACGATGAAATCTAGAAAAAAATCGATAGCCAAAGAAGGCTCGATAAAATTCTAAGAGAAAATAGTAATCAAAAAAATTCGGTGAGATTCTGATTAGAATTGGTCGTCGAAAAGAGACTGATGTATTGACAACAATTATAGAATCGACAGAAAAGATCGATTGGTGCCTGATTGATAAGATTGAATAGGTTTAACCATCCAGCTTGCTAATTGTGGATGATCTACTTTAATGCAGGTCAATTCAGATGTGAAGTCTCTGTACCTAATGGATAAAGACTAATAAATCTCACCTTTTAATAGATATTTATCTTTTAAAAAGTTGATTAGAGGCTAAGATCCTAACAGTTGGTATCAAAGCGAGGTTGCAGATTCGAAATCCGACATATCCCAGAGTATTAAAAAAAATATATATTGCAACAACAGGTGTTTACGTGTGCATTGAATAGCTATAAATCTATGCAGAAGTATATATCTTGAAATATTAAGAAGTGAGATGGCAACTGAAATGGCTCAAAAATTACAATAAGGGAAAAATTCATGCAATTAAGAAGTGAGATGGCAACCGAAATGGCTCAAAAATTACAATAAGGGAAAAATTCATGCATCCGTATCCATCAGCATACAGAATTATGAGTCTTCGTGGAAGATTTGCCAAGGGCTTGATTGCTTTTTAACAGAGTCCACGCAAGTTCCACATACCAATTGTCTGGACTCACTGGTACGAGTTTTCATTTCCATCAGCATACTGAATTATGAGTATATGATCTGATTTTGAAGACGACATATAGAATATAATGTGGTTTGGTTATGATTTGAATAATCAAATCCGAATGAGTGGAACATTTGCCAAGGGCTTGATTGCTTTTTAACAGAGTCTACGCAAGTTCCAGCATACCAATTGTCTAGACTCACTGGTATGAGTTTTCATTTCATGAGCTTGGCTTTTGTGAACCACACTTTAGCTCATATTTTCACACAATGCATTGTGCTACATATCCCTTAACTTAGACTTGATAGAAAATCAGGCTTTAATATAGATAAAATTAGACCTCATTCAACCTTTTCCCTATTCCTCTTCTTCTTTAGCCGAGCTTGGCTTTTTAAAATCAAGCTTGAAATCATAATTCCGCACGGAATATTAAGCTACGTTTCCTTTGAATTCTAATTCTCCTCCTCCTTCCCCCTTCTTGAGAACTAATCCATACCAATCAAATATCATATGTCTTTTTCAGTATTAAGATTCGATGCCTCAAGATTCGATCTATACTGAGCCTACAATGAGGTCTATGATGATGAATGGAGTCCAACGAGCTCAAAATCAGTCCAAACGAAATCCGAACAAAGAAGATACGCTCGATTGAAGATGGTATAAAAATCGGAGCGACGGAGGCTGACGGCGGTCGGTGGTGGGCCGGTGGAGGCCGCGGTGGCGCTACTCATGCGGCAACGTGCGGCTTGGCTGTGAGCACGCGGCTCAGCGAGCAAATGCACGGGTGTGCGCGGTGCGCGGCCCAGGCCCGGGCTCACACGTACGCGGACGCAGCCCAGGCCCATGCGGGCGCGCGCAGGCACGGCCTGCGCGTTACGCCTCACTTGGTCCATGCGTAGCACGTGGACCGACAATCCACAGGGACCCACGTGGATCGAGAGGGTATTTCTCTTTGATTTCTCGCAGTCCACCATGGACCGACAGCCGTTTCTCTATAGTTTCTCACGGTCTATGAGGGTTTTTATGGACCATGGCGCGATCGGACAGCCTGGAGTGTTGCTGGTCATGATTTGAGGGTTCAGGGAGGTTTTTGGGTGCTGTGAGGAGTCTATTACTCCTATTTTCACTCAGGTTCAGGGCTTTAAAGCCCCTGTTATGTAAACAGAGACGTAAAGCATGGTTGATTATTCGGCAGAGAACTAGAGTGGCAGTACGAGGCATCGATGCCGACAGAGAGCAGACAGGGTGCTTTAGGTAGATTGTCAGACAGCGGACAGCAGTCGCTTCAGGGGTTCAGGAGGTCTTCCTAGAGGGAGAGCTTTTGTGAGGGAGAGATTAGGTGTACAAGGGTTGAGGGTGTGATCTCCTCTTGTAATTATTCTTTTTTCTCATAGTGAAGCTTGTATGCCCCATGGAGGTGAGCTTTTTTTGGCAGATCCACGTATTTGATTGTGTTTCTATTTTATTTCTTCCTACTGTGACGTGCGATATTGAAAAGGTCCTGTGGAGATGGTGTCCTGACCAGACATCTCTAACAAGTGATATCAGAGCGAGGTGATACCAGAACGTAGATTGCGGCGGTGGTGAGCAAGATTGAAGATGGAGAACATAAGATCAACCAAGATGGAGATCAACAGATTTGATAGAAAGAGTAATTTCTCCTTATGGTAGACAAGGTTGAAGGATATACTCATCTAGCAAGGGTTGATCGATGCTCTCTTGTGCGAAGAGAAGCCGACCACCATGAAGGTGCAGGATTGGAGACAGCTTGAAATACAAACGGTGAGTATCATCCGTATGTATCTAGCAGATGAGGTGGTGATCCATGTACTTTGCGAGACTTTTCTGACGGTGCTGTGATCGAAGCTCGAGGAGTTGTACATAGCGAAGTCTCTCATCAACATCCTCTTTCTCTGAAGACAGTTCTACCAGCTACGGATAACTGAAGAACAGAGCATGCAGGAGCATCTCAACCATTTTCAGAAGATCTTCACCAACCTCCTGAGCATTGGTGAGAAAGTTGAGGAAAATATCAGGATGCTGGTCTTGCTAGCATCGCTTTTCCTTCGTATGAATTCTTGGTGACTGCTCTTCTAGGGGAGAAGAATACCAGCAAGATGGATGAGGTCACCACAGTGATTCTTCAGAACGAGGTTCTCAGGAGGGAGAACCCAGCTTCGAGCTCAAGCGGCAGCTCAGCTTTAGTGATTTCTAGAGGAGTAGGAGGTGGTAGACGAAGCAACAGGAGATCGCGACGAGGGCAGTCCAAGTCTAGAACGAGGGACTTGAGCAAGATCAGATATTATCGGTGTGACGAGTTGGGACATCTAACCAGAGATTGCTTTCAACTCAAAGATCGGACGATGGCTACTGCAGTGATGGTCAGTAGCGAGTCAGAGAGTGATGCCTTGGAGATATCTAACGATGTATCTACTTCTTTTCAGCAGTAGATTTTAGATTCTGTATGCACCTATCATGTATGTTGCAGAGATGAGCAGTTTGACTTCCTAGAGAGCAGTAAGGGCACTGTTTATCTGTCAGATGGATCGAGCTGTGCGATCAGAGGTTTTGGGATGGTCAGCTGGAGGACACATGATAGTACAGTGAGGAGATTGGGGAAGATCCGATACATACTCAATTTCAGACAGAATCTTATCTCACTGAGTAGACTGGATTCGAGAGACTACAGGACGGTGCTGGTAGAGGAATCCTGAAGGTGTTGCATGGTGATAGGATCATTCTAGAGGGGAAGAAGAGGATGAGAGGACATTATTACCTGACGGAGAGTCCAGTGCGAGATGGAGCTTCAAGAGCCAGAGGAAGCTCAGAGCAAGGTGGAGCACCAGGTGGTGGTGGATCGGATATGGGATGCGAGACTCGGAAGGATGAAAGGCGATATCACAAGGTTAGATTTTTATTGCCACAGAATGATATCCCGAGTGGGTCTCAGATTAGGAGAAGCACAGCATACGATAGAGATGGAATCAAACGGCCTGATTCGACTCTCATGTCTGTCCATCCATGATCAGCAGGCGATTATCCTAGGGCATGAGGGTAAGGAGATTCAGAAGTTCTCAGAGTTAGAAGGAGATCAAATATCGAGTCGAGATAGAGATTGTTAGGATCTGATATCTCGAGATTCGTTCCATACTGAGCTCACAGTAAGATCCGCGATGACAAACAGAGTCTAACGAATTTAAGATCAATCCAAATAAAGTTTGGATAAAAGAGATACGCTCGATTGAAGATGATATGAAAATCAAAATGGTAGGGACCTATTTAGCAAGAATCAATGAAATGTTTAAATGCTCTCCTATTTTCTCTACAGGTCTATTTAGAACAGCAGGAACAAGAATGGAATTTTTCCCGAGTAAACACCAACACCAACTGAATCTGATATGATCCTTGGTTTTTAACTTTTGGTGGAATTTGGAGCAACATAGCAGGGTTCCTGAAAATGACTGCAAATTTATGACCAAACATGTTTGGGTTTTGTCAAATCAAAGAAATTAAAGGCCGACAGCGGCTGTTTATGGACAAAAACACGGTCAACTTCACCTTGCTCCATCTCTTCTCCACCCACTCTATCTGTTTCTCACTCCACATCATTGCAAGATAGACAGAAGTTTATAACAGACAACCATCTCCAACATGCTGACCTGAGTATTCTGTCTTCACATCTCACCAAAAAAAAAAAAAAAAAAAAAAAAAACAATCTACGAAGATGGATCACAAGAGCATATTTCAACTTGCCTTCTTAAATTTATTTAGTAGAAATCATTATGCACACATGATGCATAGATATTGTGAACATTTCTTTGGTGCGAAATATGCAATCAGTTGTTAAGTCTCAACTGATGCATTCTAACCATGCATCAAGACTATTGCATTGTGCCCTACGAAATGAACGATAGGATTTCGAAGTCACACCAAATAAAAGAATATGAAAATTTTCTGAGTGAACCAAAAAGAAAACATAAATAGTTACCCACTCTACTATGTTAAGTTAAACCACATACCGTAGGATTCATGAAGTCCTAGTTTCCGCATTATCATATCACGTGCATTGCATATGCCTTACTTTTTGTATAAAATTCGTCTTTGTATTGAATCCCATATTCATATCATTCTATTATAATATCAATATGCGATACAACAAGTTTGACGTTCCGAATAGTGATACGATGTGATATATTTGATATGATATAGTATTGATCAGTATGATAAATTTTATTTTTTTATTTTTATTTTATCAAAGATGAACATAAATTTTGATTTATCAATCCCAAACATTGCTCGATATGTTGCTTCTTTAATGTTGCCTTTTAATTAAGGAAAAATAGATACATTTGCCATGACGTTGACTGTCACTCACGTCTCTTACGAACAGAATCTTCCAACCCCTCCTGCATCAAGTTCCACGTGTGGGCCTCGGTACCCCTTCCGAGGTCCGGACTAGCCAATAGGGAGGAGTCTTATATCATTCTGATCCAAACTAAAATGGGTTTGCTCCAACATAAAGCAACTCTGTTTCAATTTGACTTCACCTTTCTATCCATTCATTAGGCACACTAATGATCAGAGTTTGCAAGAGCTGTAATGATGGTGGCTTTAGTGGGCTTTTAACATTGTTCGGTATTCATCTTTTGCTCAACCAACAAACATCTCACAAGTTACCATGCTCTTTCATTTTATTTCCATTTTTCTTAAGAAATTCTGCCGACCATACTTATGTTACACTTCTTGGCTGGTCCTTATTTATTATATCTTAATGACGCATTAGTTCTTCCAATTCCAATTCCAAATACGAAGATGCAAAAGATAATTTATTTAGGTTCCTTAATCTTCTTTCCTACTATGTCTCTAGTTAAGTAGTCCTGCCGATCCTAAATGGGTTCGTTCTGTCAAAGATAGATAATATTTAGGCACCCAAAGAACCGAATTGTTGCAGCCAACTCCCTGTCATCTGTAAATGTATTACGGCCAACTCTCTATCGTCTATCGCCGGTGATGAGCATCTACAAAACAACATCCTTATAGATCGAAATTATGTCCGACGGAAACTCTTCGATACTTAAGTCAGATAGAAAATTGATGAACAGTAGATTTGAATGTTGAGAGTAGCAGAGCTTTGACTTAGAAGTATCTTATCGGTGCTGTTTTCTTACCCTCTTTTTATAGATAATTCTGATATAACCGTCGAGCATGTGGTCCTACTTTTTATGGCGCTAAATTATCGGACCATTATTGTGAAATTAATGGATCATTAATTCTCACTAATTGCCGTGATATGTAATTGATAACCGTTTACAACGGTTAAGATGTGTTGGATAGATAGGCTGACTATATGTCGGTCAGTAGTGGCAAGTCGGTAAAAGATCCGAATGACCATTAACTAGTAATTCTGATATGCTGACAGTCTTCGATCAGAGGTTGATCAAGTCATTTGTTGCTGATCGATAGTAGCCGATTATCTGTCGGTTGACTGATTGTGAGTCGGCATAATGTACTCAATCGGCCGACGTAAAGTCGAAGTCGGAGTTGGTTAATTTGAGTCGGGGGTTGATTGACTTGCCCCAACAGTTGCCCTCCATTCTCAAGTCCCAGGTGATCCGACGTGTGTATTACCACGTGATTTGTCACATTGGACGAAGGGAGTCATCTCATGTCATATCGAATCCTGATTTGGCTGCTAGTTTCTTCGGAATATGAGCATAGGCTGTTTTGTCATTTCGATGGGTACAAAACCATCCTTAGACTGTCATATTGACAGAACAATTCGGTATCGGATGTCAGTATCAGATGTCATTTCGAGAAGATAATTCGATGCCGAACGATATAATTTTGACTAGTAGATCTTTGCCACGTGTCCGAATGTCATTGGGTTGGAGCTGTTCATGCGGATAATGATGATGTAGCTCGATCAGGAGCAAGTGCATCGAATCATCTGACTAATGGTCGGATAGAATGCTGCCACGTGTTGTCATTTGATGAGATCCCAATTTGATCGCTTTCATCCTGACCGTTGAAGGATCCTATATATATAGGGTCACTTTCAACTAGCCTTTACTTTTCATTTTATCTTCTCTGTAGAAACTCTATCGAAAGATCGTCCCAGCATCTGAAGACTTCTCTTCTTCTTCTTTGAATTTTAGGTTAAGTCCTTTTGTCTTTCTTGAGTTGTCTTTTTTTATTTTTCTTCATTTT
Organism: Elaeis guineensis; assembly: GCF_000442705.2. Taxonomy (NCBI): domain Eukaryota; kingdom Viridiplantae; phylum Streptophyta; class Magnoliopsida; order Arecales; family Arecaceae; genus Elaeis; species Elaeis guineensis. The sequence goes on from NC_025993.2 coordinate 8,007,885, forward strand.
CTTTAGTTCTTTTCTCCAATGGCTAGGAGTTCTTCCTCTCGGAATGGTCGGTCAGAAATTTCGACTGACGATTCTCCGTCAGATCCAGAAGTGGAGGCTTCTTCACTTTCGAAACTGAATGTTGAGCAGCTCCGGGAGTAATATCGCATTCCGAAGCAATATCAACTTTTTGCACCTAGTGTCGACAGTCGGGTGAACGCCCCTCCTTTGGGCCAGATGGCCTTTTATGTTGAAGACCTTAGGACGGGTCTTCGATTTTCTATTCCGAAGTTCATCTGAAATATTTTGGACTACTATGGCTTTTGTCCTGCCCAGCTGGCACCAAATTCAATCTGGCTAATGATCAGCTTTACTTTGTTGTGTCGATTACTACTGATCGAACCTTGTCCTTCGCTCTTCCGTGCCTTTTTTGTTCTCCGATCTCATCCAAAAGTCAAAGGTTGGTGGTTCTTCAACCTTCGAAAAAGCCTCTCTTTTATTATCGATCTTCCCTCATCCATCTATGGATGGAAGAATCAATTTTTTTCACCTCTTCCTCACTTCTTTGGAGCTTTCCTTCTCGTCGGAGCGAACCAAGAATCGACCCCAACGATAACAGTCAGCCAGAGGTCGGCGATCAAAAGGACTTTCATCAGCTGAAGGATATGGCAGTCCCACCGTAGAGGGAGCTTATGATCGAACAAACTCTCTACGACATCGGTCTCAGTTCAGTCACCAACTTAGATATAGTATAGTCGATCACTTTCATTTTTATTTTTTTTTATTTGTTTCTAAATTGTACTGACTTCGTCATTCTGATTGTAGCCATGCAGTCGAGGGTGCGAGTGTCGAGCACCGACATCCATCAATATGCTGTCAGGAAGAGGGCAGCATCCAAGGCTGGACCTTCTCGACCACTGAAGAAGGGTCGAGCTTCTACTTCCGCACCGACTGAGGAACCCGATGTACCACCTGCATCGGTTCCTGAGCCGATTCTAGCGCTGTCAGCCCCGACAATGCTTCCTAATGTGTTGTCAGCTGAAGAAGGGACGATAGGTGAAGATGGAGCTGCCACTGTACCATCGATAGTTCCATCGACTGAAGTTCGGGCCGAGGTGAAGGCCGCGGCCGAACCCGATCAGTCAACGGCTGCGCTAGTTGCTTCCTGAGTGGAGCTTTTTCAAGCGCAGTCAAGCTTCAGTTTTCCTGTGTTCTCCAATGCAGGACCGCCGACAGAAGATCGGGGGAAGGCATCGATGGTTTTGACAGAGGATGTAGCGTCGGAGGGTCACATGGTCTACTTTGACATTAGAGTGCCAGGAGATAAGTCAGCTTTGGCCAATCCGACATTGGCCAGGCGGCTCATCCAAGTCGCTCTTCTCCCGATCGATCCGAAGAATCGAAGAAACCAAATAGTGGCCGAGATATTCTCATCCTTTTACCCGATGATACTCAGGGTAGGTTTCTTTTACTCTCTCTCTCTCTCTCTCTTTTGTCTACTTGCAGTTGGTCCATGACATATTCGGCTTGGAGGCCTGCTATGTAAAGTTTGATGACTTTCGTTGGATATGGATGAATAAAGAAACGACCGTCAATACTAAAAAAGTGGCTGCTCTCGAGCAGCTTAGGTCAACAGCTGAGTGAGAGACAAAGCTTCAAGAGGAAGTCTCCCGCTTGTCTGACGACCTTCAATCTTCTGGAGCCGAGCTTGAGTCGGCTTGTCAAAATATCTTGACTCTTGAGTCAAAGATCAAGAGCAAGAAATACCCCATCCACCAGCTTCGATGAAAAAGAGACGGATGCATTGCTGAACTCGAAGCCGAATGTGGACGATATCGGGCCAATCTGAAAAGGTTGGCACTGACCGATGAGGAGTCATCTTCTGCACGAGCCGATGCAGAGTTGGCGAAGGCAGAGGTAGAGTTAGCGAGGGAGGCATTGAGTCGAACAATCGAGGACTTCAAGAATTTTGAAGAATTTAATGAAGAGATCCTCGAAGGTAGATTTGCCTCCTATTGCGTCGGGTATGAAAACGGTCGAGATGCGGTCAAAAAATTATATTCGGACCTCGACTTGAGCAGCATCGTCCCTCTAGTATCGAAAGATGGAGCTGCTGAAGAAGAAGCCGCACCGACCGAAGCTGGAACACCGATCGTGCCAGAAGTTATCCAAGTCTCCGATGCTCCACTGGGACAAAGAGATAAGGATGACGATGAATCACGATCGGTATAATTTTTTATTTTATTTTTATAATCAAACACTTGTAATCGAACTTTGGTCCAATTTTGTAATCTCTTTTTGATAATGAATAGAAATTTTTTTTTTTCTAAGTACAAAGCTCTCTTTTGTATGTCTGTAATATAGAGTAATTATTTAGCTATCGAATATTAATCGACAAACTGAATGTTCGATAGTACTTATAAGATCATCCGTTAGTCGCATATTCATTTGACGTACTTATAAGAATTAGGATAAACGATAATAAGCCGAATACCCTGCGTCTGACTTTTAGTCGAGTTTGTACATCAAGTCATCTGATAATCGGTGGTAAGTCGAATATCCTTTGACTGACTGTAGCCAAGTCGGTATGATTTCAATCTGATCTTGATCGTATTGGCATAATATTCTGCTTAGTTAAGACTAAATCGGCATAATAGTCTTTCGACTATGATCGATTTTTACAGTGAAAAGCTGAAGTATATTTAGTACCGAGACATAGTCGGTATTACGGCTTTTACAGTGAAAGCCAGTATGATTGATGTTGGTTCTTATAGTGAAAAACTGAGGTAAATTCTGCACTAAGATATACTCAGTAATCGATGAATTGACCATCCATCTGTCGGTCCATTACTACTTCATAGTTGAATGAAACTTGTGATTCGGAAATGCAATGTTTCATTCCGAATAGTGTATATACAGATAACTTTATTGATAATATATCTTCAAGTCGTCAGCATTTCAGATTTGTGGAATAGTTGTTCCACACGATCATAATCGAGTCGGCATTGTTCTGCCGTAGAGAAATACTACTGTAGATTGTTCTGTTGATCCAAAATATGATCATAAACTGCTCCATTGTAGAAGAGTATAGTCATTATTCGGAGAAGCTTTTCGAATCATCGATCGAGATTGATTCATTGTTTGGAGAAGCTTTTCAAATGTCTACCCCCAGTTCTTTAGTCACTCGGAGATCATGTTGATTACTCCCATCGTTGGTCGGTTGTTGATAGTCTCCTCAGTTTGTGGCTGAGGTTGTTGGTCAGCAAGAGATTGAATCGGTTGATCTCTTCAGAACTTTCTAAGATAACCTCATCGGATCAAGGTTTTTATCTCATTCTTAAGCTGGATGTATTGTTCAGTATCATGATCGTGATCATGATAGAACTGACAGTATTTTTTTCTATCTCGGCTCCTTGATGGTGCTCTCATCGATGGAGAGTGTCGTAAGTATTCTGCTCCTTCGATCTCCATCAAGATCTGCGCACGAGGAGCAGTAAGAGGAGTGTAAGAGTCATACCTGCTATAATTCGACTTCGAACTCCGTCGTCGAGGTGAAGCTCGCTTATTGACAGTCGACCAACTTGATTCGGCTAGAGCGTTATTTTTTTTTGTTTCTTCTTCTGACCTTTTTTACTTGTTTGGTGTCGGTCAGAAGCAGCTTCATCCGTACGAATATATTTGTACTTACGCTCTAGAAGTTCAGCATAGGTTCGAAGAAGAATTTTGTCAAGAGAGTATGTAAATCCGGATCCCCTCAGATCTCTTTTTATAGCTGATATAGCCATGTCTTCGTTAAGGTCCCTGACTTCAAGTATGATCGTATTAAAGCGGGCCACGAAGTCTCTTAGTGTCTCTGTCTCATCTTGTTTGATCGAGAAGAGACTGTCGGATGTTCGTGATGGCCTTCAACTTGTGCTGAAGTGGATCACGAAGGAATATTCGAGCTACTTGAAAGAATTGATGCTTTCCGACTAAAGCTCGGAGTACCAGGCTCGAGCAGCCTTCTGAAGAGTTGCCAGGAAGCTAATGCATATGAGGACATCGATTGCCCCCTGGATCATCATGAGAGCTATATACCTCTTCTAGTGGTCGATGGGGTTGGTGGAGCCATCGTATGACTCTACTTGTGGCATCTTGAATCGAAAAAGAATCAGTTCATCGAGGATGCACCGAGAGAGAGGTTGGGCAGTGTGGAAGTCATAGTCGTTGGAAGACTTCTGACCTCCCATCTGAAGTCGGACTGGCTAATGATCAATTTTTTAAAATTTGCGTTCATAGTCGTCCAACCGCTGCTGCTGAGAAACTTTGGGGGTGGAACCCCCTGATGAGTTTGAAGGAGAGACAGAAGGTGTCTGCGATCGTTTCTCCTTCCTAATACTATGTGCACAAGAAGGAGAGGGAGAACACTGCGAATGGTGGGTGGCACGGCGAGAGTGCCGAGAGCATGGTTGTTCGTCTCGATGGGAATATCGAGACGGTCGCTCCAGGGAGGAGGAAGGTGATCGCTATGAAGGATGGTGGCTGTGCCTGGATGGCACCGACTGTACGACCGGTTGCTCCGCTGGCGGCTGCTGCTGCTGTTGGATTTGTTATTGCTAAAGGCTTTTGACTGCCTCCGTCAGAACATTCATTTGCTACACGATTGCAGCAATCTGCACATCTGTGGTGACCACAAGATATAAGGAACTAGGCTCTGCTATTGGAGGTGGGGAAGAAGCATCTTTCTGATGGAAAGAGTACCATGCCAATCCAATCAAGTGTTGGGCTCTTATTTTCGACATGGTTGATTATGGTCTTCCTCTTACCTGGTGCACCAATCTGTTGTGGCTAACTCTCTGTCGTCTGTAAATCTATTGCGGCCAACTCTCTGTCATCTGTTGTCGGTGATGAACACCTGCAAAACAACATCCTCACAGACCAGAGTTATATCCAGCGGGGATCCTCCGATGCTTAAATCGAAAAAAAAATTGATGAACAGTAGATTTGAATGTCGAGAGTAGCAGAGCTCTGGTTCAAAAGTGTCTTACATGTACTGTTTTCTTACCCTCTTTTTATAGATAATTCTGACGTAATCGTCGAGCATGTGGTCTCACTTTTTATGGTGCTAAATTATCGGATCATTATTATGGAGTTAGTGTATCGTTGATTCCCACTAATTACCGTGACACATAATTGATAATCGTTTACAACGGTTAAGATATGTTGGATAGACAGGCCGACTATATGTCAGTCAGTAGTGGTAAGTCGGTAAAAGATCTGATGACCATCGACTGGTAATTCTGATATGCTAACGGTTTTCGATCGGAGGTTGATCAAGTCGTTTGTTGCTGGTTGATAGTAGCCGATTATCTGTCGGTTGATCGATTGTGAGTTGGCGCAATGTACTCAGTCGGCTGACGTAGAGTTGGAGTCAGAATTGATTAATTTGAGTCGGAGGTTGATTGACTTGCTCCAGTACGGATAAATTTTTTTTTGATGAAATCATTAGAATATATCATCTAGGAATAATCTCTTGATGCACCATGTACCTCTCTCATGGATCTCAAAGCATGCATAAGGTACACCAAAAATTATCTAATAAAATCTTGTAACAATGTCCAAATGAAGAAAAAAAAATAATAAAAAAAAATAACGAAAGAAGCGGGACAAAAAAAGAGAGCATCAATGGCTATCACCCTCTCCTTCTCCACCATTGCTGCCACTCCTTCCTCCAATCTTTCTTTTCACTGCCTCGCTATCCAAATACTCCATCTCCTCCTCCTCTTTCAATATCATTGTTGCCACTGCTCTCTTTAAATTGTTGTAAAAACTAATGTCCTTTCCTTCTAATCCACTACCTTCTCCTTTCGAAGTGACAATCATAGTACTATCGACTCTAACAGCTTGACGCGATCAAACCCATCTCTCATCTTGCCCGCTGGAGGAGATATGAAAAGATCTCTCACTTCTCTTTCACATCGATCTGCAAGGTAGTGGATTGAAGGGACAGCCTGATGCTTGAGCTCTGTTATCGGAAGGTGACCTCGATATTGGTATCTTGATTAGCAATTTACTTGACAGTAATCTAACAATTCATTGATACATACTCTATCGGATTAGTAATATATCTTATGTGTTATTGATATACACCTCTAATTAGGCAATACTTAGTTTAAGTTATTATTTCTCTAATACATATCCAAGCTTTCTTGATATGCTGATACATCATACATGCAGATTTATTATTTTACTGATATATACATTATGCATTGATACACCTCTAGAATTGAGATAATTCATTGTTAATATTGTTATTTTGTTAATACATGGTATATATCTAAGCAATACACACCCAAGCCCCTTTAGTACAATTGATTATGCTCATTTGACTATATATGTATATCTTCTCAAGATTTCTAGTACGAGTAAAAATGGTATGAATAATATCTATCATGATCCATTTTCATATCTGAATAAATCTGGATATAGACAAAAATTGAAGAATCTGACTAATATCTATATCCGTATCCATTTCTATCAAAGAAAAATAGATATAGATATGGATAGATCACTATCCGATTGATATTTAAATATTCAAATCTATCTGTAACCCTATATAATTTTATATAGTACTTATTAATTTTTAAAAAAAATATATAACCATATAAATATGCTATCGACTTGATTTATCATCTATTTAGTAATATCTTTGATTCTATAGTAATAAAGTTTAATTATCTAACTTATATCCATAATTATATCCATACTTTTGATATTCAAATTGTATCCACATATGTTTAAAACAAATATGGATATGAATTTTAGTTTACATCCAAATAATATCCATAATCGTATTTGTATTTATATTTATCAAAAAAAATAAATATAAATATAGATATGGATATGTTGGTAGCCGATCCATATTCAATCCAGTTCCGTCCTAGCTAGTTTCTAGCAATGAATGCAATCTATTACTCAATATGGTATCATCTTTGACAAAATAAGGAAGCTGATACAAAGCCCATCAACGATGAGACAAAGATGCATAGATTTGAGGTCTCATGGTTTGATAGGATGAGAAAAAGGGCAATGGAGAAAAAAGACGGTAATAGAAAGTTAAAATAGCTTGTTATGACCGACCGATAGAGTTTTTCATGTTACCGGATGTATACAGGTGTGTCGAAGAAGAAAGAGAAGTGAGAGAGTGGAAGAGAGAGAGTAGAGAAGGCATTGATGGAGTCGGCTCTTTATATTTAGTTGTTAGATAAATTCTTCAAAGACAAGAGTGGGTGCTTTCAGACTAGCAAGATAAAATATTGGTTAGAATCATTCTACCATACATATATCTTGCACCATCCAATAAAAAATTAATACATCATTCATCATAGAAAAAATTCACCGTTAGCCAAATTTGATTGAAAATTTTTAAAACAAAAATTTTTCTATTAATCATAATTAGCTAGTTTTTGCTGTTTTCAATGAAAAAAATTATTTTTCTTGATTGATATGTATTTTTTTTTAAATGTGACCTCGTATCTCCATAAGTTTTTTTTCTCCTCTCCCCTTCAGAAGATTGCAACAACTTGTTGATGAGGTTTGTACCAAACTCTAACAAAAAAAAACCAAAACAAAACAAAACAAAACAAAAAAAAAAATAAAAAAACAAAACAAAACTTAGTTGGGCATTGTCCGGATCTCCTAAATTTCCTCCCGACATCAACGCGCTGTATACCTTACGGTATACGGCCCTCACGTACGGTTCCAGATTGGCAAAGTCCACCATGGAGCCGAGCTTGTCTTCCGAGACCGAGCTTAATTCCCTCTGGCTTCGGTTGTTTGCCCGTCCCATCATTCAACAGAGTTCTCTCTGTTTTTTTTTACTATTATTTCTCTCCATCGAACGCTATCAGATCTTTCGCCCATCCAACGCTGATGGCCTTGTCCTCTTTGGGAGCCTCCTCCACCCGCGGCGCCTCCTCTTGGGGGGAGGGAGACGAAATGGGCGTGGCGCCCTCGGCCCACGGCCTCCGCGCGCGCGCGCAAAACGACAGCCGCCTTCACGTGGCCTCGGAGCTGTGACCGCGTGGGGATGAAGGGATGTCATTTTTCCCAGTTCTTTTCATAGGACGACAGCGTCACGTAACATCATGCATGAACTCATGATGCCTTAGCAACTGGGTTGAAAGCTAGAGATAGAGAGCTGGCCTTGGACTACTCTTCTTCAGCTCACATCATGCAAAGATATTGATGTTGCTTGTTTTAATTTCTTTCCTTCGGATGGTACCGATCAGTGGTTGAGCTTTTGCTATTGCAGCTACATGGATTAACGTTTTTAATGCGTGGTTTGGTTGGCTTGTAATGCATGAATGGTTTCTTTTGCACCACACTGTACACTGCAGTGAGACCAGTGGAATATTGAGGATAAACAATGTAGCAACGAGCTTCTGAGTGTGTTTTATCCCATGGAGATTGGGGCATGGCTTGGATTCGGTTCTTTGAATCCTACATCGATCGAGGAGGGCCCAGGAGGATATTTTGCTGGGATGTCAAACGGCAGTAATGGTCAGGACACGATGCCTAGTGGGGCAATTGGGGCACGTACTTGATGTGTACCTTCCACCTTTCGTATAGGGCCCGGAAGTTGGGTTGCATCCGAGGGTGGTGTTAATTAGCGTGATGGCTACCTTTCAAGAATGGCCTCGTTGGAAGGGGTCCCTAATTAATCCAAATTAATGATTCTCACACCACAAAATTAATTACCACTGCATTGGCTTTGTGTTTGTGTGTGTGTGTGCGTGCGTGTGTGTATTTTATGGAGTGTGGAAGGGGTTTGGTTCATACCAAAGTGCATTAGCCCTTGCTTCAACCCCTACACACACACACAACACAAAGGTATGGATTGTGTCTTTTTCACAATGATTGATTCTTTTTAACAGTATCATCTATTAGATCATGCCTTACATAGATATAAAAATACTTTAAACTCTCTTTCATTTGCCTGCGCAAATTTTGTACCAATTATTATGTGATCCAATGGTGTACATAGTGAAAAAAGATGAACCATTCTTTCACTACTATAGAAAAGGGTTACGGCAGCAAGCACTGCCGTAGCTAAAAAAATCGCTGTCATAATCTACAGCAGCAGTTGCAAGCGCTGCCGTAGCCAAAAAAATCGTTGTCATAGTCTACAGCAGCGGTTTTGCAACTGCTGCCACTGTCATCAACACCGTAGGTCTATGGAAGTGGTTGTTACAATGGTTTATATAACCGTTGCCATATACCGAGTGTCGTAGCGATTGCTCAACCACTGTTATAGATTTATAGCATCAATTGGGTAATCGCTGCTGTATCTAAAACAGCGGTTATCCACCCACTGCTATATCCGATCTATAGCAATGATTATTTAACCGTTACTATATCAAGTTTATAGCAGCGGTTGAATAATTGTTGCTATAGAAGCTATAGCAGCGGTAGAGCAACCGCTGCTTTAAACTCTATTTCAGTGGTTAAAAATTGCTGCTATAGATTTCGACAGTGGTTGTGCAACTGCTGCTATAGCTCTATGGCAGTGGTTGGCACGTACTCACGACAGCAGATGGAACGGGTACAGCAGTGGTTGTACAATCACTGTCGTAGGCTATTGCAGTGATTTTTTAACTAGGATAGCGGTTCACCATAGTCTTTTTCTGAAGTAGTCATTTGGAATTGCTTAAAATTATCGTTTTTTACTTGATAGATATAGTTCAATATATAATTATCCAAACTAAAACTTGCAAAAATTAAAAATTTTACATAAAATTCAATAATAATGCAAAAATATATCTCATATACTCAAATTATATTACTAATCAAATTATATTTAATATTTTTAAATAAACATAAAATATATCAAAAATCTTCTAAATCAAAATCATCCTCTCCAAGCATCTCGTCATCATCAGGAGGAGCTAGAGCAAGAGCTGGAGAGGCTAGAGCTGGAGCTAAAGGGGCTGGAGCTGAAACGCTAGCCAACATATCCTTAATGCTCGAAAAATCAACTTCAAGATGAGCGGAGAACTGACTCACCATAACGGACACGACGCTCTATAGCTGAGATGCGCGCTCCTCAGCCTAAGATGCATGCTCCTGAGCCTGAAATGTGTGCTCCTGAGTCTGAGCTGCCTGCGTCAAGACTTTATCAAGCTGCTCCCAACTGATGACCTCGAAAGCATGTGAGAAAATGCTCGAAGTAGACCAGTAGCTTGTCGGCATATATCCAGACCTCCAACAAATCCTCCCAGAGTACTCTGATCCTAAGACCTGAGATAGATGGTCATGGGGCCAAAGGTGTCTGGGCCCTAGCTCTCAAGCATGTCTAACTACTCCTGTAATTATAAATTTAAATAAAATATCATAAAAACTATAATACTAATTATACTAATCATACTCCAATTATATATTACTTACAAAAATCCTCCCAATCGCAGCATTCATCGGCCTGCCCTTTTTATCTATACGACTCGATCGGAAGATGGTGCTATGGATGGGCATCACTCTCTTTCTCATCAGCTATAACAATCAATCAGCTTATTAGAAATACACAAAAAAATAACAACTCAATAACTTGTAAACTAAAGGGTCAGAATTCATTATCTCTCTATGCACATGACTGGCCATAGACTCATAGTCGAGAGTGCGTATGTACTCCTGAGCAGTTCAGTTCTCCCGATTCTAACGAGATGCAGCATAAAAAATATTTAAATCACATAAGTTAAAATTAAATACAATTATCAATATAATGAAAAATTCACAAGTTACAAATTAAATCTGAAAGTCCTGGCTCCTCCAATACCGGACCATCCCCTCCCACTGACTCGAGGGACAGTCTTGGATCCAAAGAATAAGCTCCTCCTTAGTGTCTTTGTGGTGCTCTAGCCATCCTCTGTGGAGCTTGACCTTATAGTTCCAATACAACTCTCCAATCTTCAACAATCGGGCATCTCGAGCCCTTTCATGATCTGAGAAGTCATACCTTCTCTGCACAAAGTTATCAAAAAGTTAGTTACGAAATTATTCTAATCAAACATAGTGTAAACATATCACATGCATATATATAATTAAGATACACTTATCCAAATCTCCTCCCACACCCGATCTTTGACCTAAGGATCCATCAATCATCAGTCTGTGGACAGTACGAAAATGATGTCGGACCGCCTCACAAGCACTCCAAAAAAAGAATGCATCTCCTACACGGTCTCTCCTACTGGCCTCCCCTTCTGATCGTACTCCACCATGACCTGATGCTGGCAGTTTCACACTTGTGGCATGTGTGTGGGATCGCAAAATATCCTACTAGATGATGCATTTGCAATGAAATATATTATGAATATATAAGAGTGTGTAATAACTATACAATAAATAAATAAATAAATAAATAATTGACACAATAAAAATTTACTCTCACTGAAATCATTGATGCGGATGTCGGTGGAGCTAGATCAATGGATAGAGTATGTGTCAGAGACGTGACTGCCGGTGGAGGCTCAGATGTGTCGGTGGAAGGAAGATGTGCCTGTAAAATCGAAGCCGAGGTCGATGCAGTGGGAGGAGTATGTACCTTCGAAGTTGATGCGGAGGTGGAGCGGCGGGGGTGAAAGCTAGATGGCATTTTAGTGCCATCATGACCTATAACGTTAATGAACATTAATAAATATAACGTATTGTTAAACAATAATATTAATAGAGCATAAATACATAAACACTATTATTTATATTAGGATGTTGAACTCATCACCTACTGGCATCTATAATATGGACATCACCATCACTTCTGACAATTGTATCTGGGATCTCGACAACACCAAATAAGTTTGGTCCTAGAGGAACACTTTGTATGCATGATCCAACATCGTCATCAACCTCGGTATCATCAAAGATATACTTAGGCACCATCCTCATAGCAACACTCCATTGAGGCTCCAAGAGATCACTAACGTAGAAGATTTGACTAGCTTGGGAGGCAATTATATGCAGTTCTTCAGTGTGGAGATGGCGTTACATGTTGACGAGAGCAAAATTATACTCATCTGTCTTCATCTCTGACTGAGATAAGGTGTCAAACCAATCGTATTTCATCAATGCAACCATTCCTTTAGAATAGTAGTCCAAGATAACTATCTTCTCCACAACCCTATAATAGTTCAGATTCTCTGTACGAGGCTGTGAATCCCTCGAGCTAGCATAATACCTAGTGGTGGCGCTCAACATCATGTCACTATTTTGTGTTATCATGTTTTAGGCTCAGCTGTGAATATTAAATCTGTAGCCATTGATGATGAGCTGTTTGTACTCACACACGGTACAATTAGGTCCCATTGACAGAGTACACACTTCATGGCTCACATCACCCAGCGATAATCTCCGCACCTAAGAAAGATTATACCTAATTAGTAAACATGTTCAAATAGGATGTATAAGACAAGAATATGTACTCACTTATCTGATCTTTGAGCCACTCAGGGAACTCATTGCTACGTATTTTTTTTCTTTTTCCGCATGCTTAGAGTGCCATATTTTGCTCTTATGACCTCCTTGTGTTTGCTACCTAAGAAACAAATTTAGAGTTACTAGTACAATGGGATATTTTTTTCTAAGTAATGAGAAATAAATAAGTCTAAGTGACTTATCTTATGTATAGCTCAATGACATCACAATTGAACAATACGTAGCGGTTCACCTTATTCCTTTCTTCAAGGCTTAAATCAGTGAGGCGGTATGAAGTGAGAAGTCTATCTGACTATGGAATGGACTCAAATGCAGGCTCACTTAGCTCATACTGATCATCTTGATTCCTCATTGATCGATTACAATGTGTCTCGAGCTTGTTTAAGTACATAGTACAAAAATCCATACACTCTTGATCCAAATAATCTTCTGCTATGGATCCCTCCGGACAATTTATATTTCTTACATAAGATTTCAGCATTTGAATATTTTTCTTGGTGGGGTACATCCATCAGCAGAATATTGGGCCTTCAAGTATAATTTTTCTACAAAGTGCATGGTGAGATACATCATAACTATAAAAAATGATGGTGAAAATATCTTCTCCAGATCATATAATATAACCATCGCCCTTGCCTTCATTTTCTTCATATTTTTTTTAAGTAACCTCTTAACATAAATATCTCTATAAAAGTTGCAAAGATGAATAACAGCCATTCTCATAGTTTTTGGCAATACATGGTGAATAGCTATTGAGATCAACTCCTACATCAACACATAGTAATCATGAGTTTTCAATCCATCAGGTCTCATATCCTTACTGTTCATACGCTTTAATATGTTGCTTGAGTATCCATCTGGAACCTTTATGTTCTCCAAAATACGAAGAAATGTAGACCGTTCAGAGGCATTCATAACATAGCATGTGTGAGGGAGCCTCCACTATTCTCCCCCTACTAGCTCCGGATGGAGTGATCTCCTAATACTCTATTTTTGCAAGTCAAATCGAAAATTCAAGTCATCCTTAGTCTTATCTTTGATGTTCAGGATTATTGCCAATAGGAGCTCGCATATATTTTTTTCAATGTGCATGATATCTAAGCAGTGACACAATAAGTTTGTTTCCCAATATGGCAAGTCAAAGAATATGCTTTTTTCCTTCAATTAAAGTGTGTCATCCGTCTTTGGTCGATACTTTCTCTTCTTACCCCCAATCGGATCATCTTTTTCAAATTTAACACTGAGACCATCCAACTCTTTCAACATCTCACTCCCAGACATCCGATTAGGTGCCTTACCTTCTTTAACAGTGCCATTGAAGGAGCATGCATCCTTTCTCTATGGATGGTTTCAACAGAGGAAGCATCGATGCTCCATAAAGCTAAAGTTTCTCTGATGTGTCAACCTTCTAGACCAGATGTATTTTTCATAAATCGAATATACTAGCTCACCTTTTGTGCTCCAACCCGACATTAGGGCATAAGCTGGAAAGTCATTTATTGTCCACATTAGCACCGCATGCATAGAAAATGACTCATTTATCAAAGCATCAAAAGTTGAAATATCTTGAACCCACAACTGTTTCAGCTCGACAATAAGAGGCTATAAATAGACATCAATGTCATTTTCTACCTCCATCGGTCCAGAGATGAGCACTGTCATAAAAATGAAGAATTTTTTCATACACATCAATGGTGGGAGGTTGTAAACATGAGCAAACACTGATCATACACTATGGTTGGTATGCATGTGCTTGAACAGGTTGAAACCATCGCATGACAAGCCCAACCTTATATTGCATATCTCTTGTGTGAAATCGGGATGTATTTCATTAAACCTTTACCATGCCTCTCCATCTGTTGGATGCCTCAATGCATCATCTTTTGTTTGCTCCTCTTCATGCCATCTCATGTCCTTCAATGTTGTTGCTGACATAAATAATTTTTATAGTCTCGATATCAAAAGAAAGTACCATATCAACTTTTGAGGAGCACAGGTTGATGTGCCATCTTTGTTCTATTTTCATCTTAATACACCGCACCTCATGCACTCATTTCGATTGGCATCTCCTCTCAATAGAGCATGCAATCATTAGGATATGTATGTATCTTGTTGTAAGTAAAGCCCAACTATTCAATAATCTTCGATGCCTCATAATTATTCTTCGAGATTTATGCATTATCCGGAAGAATATCTTCCAAAAGCTCTAATATGCAGTTCACTCCATTATTACTGAACCCATTGGAGCATTTCACATAATACAATTGGATTAAAAACTCAAGCTTCGCCATCTTAATTTTCACACCCGGGATACAACAGAACATTAGCGTCTTTCATTAACTTGTGGACCTTCTCCACATCCTCTCTATTTGTCATTCCACCAACCACAGAATCAGGCATGGACGTAGATATAGATGCACCATCATTATGGCTAATAAATGGAAAGATATAACGAACCATTTGTTCCACTCTCCTATCATGTTGATTGCCTCTTTGCGGCCTACCCTCACCATGTTGATCCTAACAAATTTCATAGCCAAATAAAGTTATAAATAGTAAGGTGATCATTTACATCTTGACGAGATAGCCAAGGCCCACCCATACACTTCTTACAAGGACATTAGATAAGTCCATAGTCTTCGAATCTCTGTATAACAAAATCAAGAAACTTTTGAAGTCCAGCCTCATATTCTGACGAGAGCCTACTCAACTTCATCCACCCCTTATCCATTATAAAAATGATGATACTGCAATTAAATCATGTATGGAAATGAGACACAATACAATAACAATAAGATAATTTGATAGTAATTGCTCATAATTTACGCATGCATACTAATGCTTAAAGTTCATAACATTATTACATAGGCAAACAAAATAATGCTTAATGAATCTTAACTCCATCAACTCCTTCCTAATAGGTGTGGTCCAATCCCTTTTAAAAATATATCACTTTTATTATTGCCACAGCTTTATTCTTTATTCCATATCTGGAGAAAATTTGACAGCATCTTCCTACAGTTCTCCAAGTATAGGATATAGATGAATCATATTTTAACCACATCTAATATGTACCTAGAGAACAAATGAGATAACTGTGATGAAATTTTTCATAATAAAATAAAGAACATCATGACACAATAAAAAATTGATGTATTTTTGAACTGTCCAAATAGGATATTCAAGAGCCATTCATAGAGTCTATTTTGGAGACCCTATAATCGACTCTTGAACGGGAGTCTAAAGTTACATCAATGCATGCATTAAATCACGATCCAGATCATAAATTAGATTCAAACTGGACCCTAATCAGGATCTCGACCCGAATCCAGCCCAGAACCCGATGGCCCAAAATCTGCCGGCACGACCCAGAACCATCGACGGAGGTTCTCTTTAAATATTATTAATTATAAAATTATTATAAATATTATAAATGATTATAAATATTATTATGAAATAAAATTAAAAAAAAATTCATACCTGTGCTGCAGAGAGGGGGTTGCGCAAAGCTACGAGGGTCGCCGAGCTGAGGCCAAAAGGGATTGGAGCCGAGGGAGGCGGGGCCGAGAGAGGTGAGGGAGCTGGGGCCAAAGGGGGCTGAGGGAGGCGGGACAGAGAGAGGCAAGGACAAAGGGGGCTGAGGGAGGCAGAGCCAAGGGAGGTGGGGTCGAAGGGGCCAGGGCTGAGAGAGGCGGGGCCAAAGGGGGCAGAGGGGGTCGAGGGAGGCAGGGCCGAGGGGGCCAGGGCCAGGGCCGACAACGGCGCTAGAGGGAGGGGGCGGTGGCATGTCGGGCCAGTGGCGAGGATGGGTAGGGTATCGGGTAGAGAGGAGAGAGAGAGAGGATTTTGAGAGAAGAGGCATGCAAAATGAAGAATAGAGGGTACGGTCTGAAAAATTTTCTAGACCTATGGCAGCGATTTTCGAAAACTACTACCCTAGGTGTATAGCAGCAATTATCAACCATGGCCATAGGTCTATAGCAGTGATTGTCAACCGCTGCCATAGGTCTATAGTGGCGATTGTCAACCGCTGCCATAGGTCTATAGCAGTGAGTGTCAACCGCTGCTATAGGTCTAAAGCAGTGATTTTAAAAACTACTGCACTAGACCTATAGCAGCGGTTACAATGCAACCATTGCTATAGAGCCTAAATATAAATTTTTTCATATTTTTCTCTGAATGTAATATAAATTTAAAATTTAAAGTATATCTTTATCATTCACTATCTAAATAATTATCGTTAGAGTATCGTGACAAAAGATTGTCTTGATCCGATAGCCCTATTTATGTTGATCAATAAAATTTGATTTCGATGGTCATGAACAACTGCATAATGATCTAATAGATAGAGACCATCGATGGATTCAAAAATTTACAACGATGATTTTGATGATATTCGTAGCATACTATCAAAATTTTACTTCAATCGAACATTATTATGATGATCAATTTAGCATGCAATAATTTCGATCGTTAAATAAAAAATGAGTGATCAAAAGGTCAAACGACATCCGATTCAGATAATTTTTTAGATAAATAATCTTCACTACCATTTTAATCATTTGAATAGTGATGATCATAAAATTTAGATCGCATGTATATGAACCATTGAAGAAGGATCTGAAGTTGCAAGAGAAAGAGGCAATATTTGTTTTGATCGAGGAACAGATACTGAAGTTGTACAAAATATTAATTAGAATCTAAAAGATGCCACTTTAATTATTAGTTAAGAATTAAATAAATCTTACTCTTCAAATATGAGCTCATTTTTCTCTTGCAACTTCAGTATTCATTCCTCGATCGAAATAAATACGAGCTAGCTCCTTCTTCTCTTGCAACTTCAGTATCTATTTTTTGATGGTTCATATACACACGATTTAGATTTTATGACCATCATCTTTTAAATGATTAAAATGATAGCAAATATCATTTATCTCAAAAATCATCTTAATCGAACACAGTTTGGCTTTTTGATCGCTCATTTTTTATTTAATGATTGAAATCAATACGTGCTAAATTGATCATAATAATAATATTCGATTGAAGTAAAATTTTAATAGTTTACTACAAATATTATCAAGATCATTGTAACAAATTTTTGAATTCATCGGTGGTCTCTATTTATCAGATCATTATACGATTGTTCGTGATCATCGAAATCAAATTTTATGGATCGACATAGCTAGGACTATCGGATCGAGGTAATTTTTGTTAGATGTGTGCTCTGGATGTCAGATTGACTGACATATTTCTGTACAAATATAAGGATAAATTTATAATTTTGATTATAAATGAATAAAAAGATATTCTACTATCACATTGTGTACATTATGTCTGTGATACATCCTTTGAGTTAGTAAAAATGTTAATTCATATTTTCAAGAGTTGAAAATTTAAGGCATAAATTTACATAACTAACTCATAAATAGCTCCTGACCATAGGATCATCACGAGGATGGTGATCGATCCGGAAGGTTGGTGTACGATCGCTTCCTTATGATAAATGTGTCTTGAGTCTATGGTGTGGAGATACCGGAGTGAGAGTATAGATATTCATTGAGAACGAGAGTACTGAGCGTGACCACCTTGAGCAGTCATAAGGAAGTCTATCTTCTCATCGATGACTAGCTTGATGCTGCAGCAGTGTGTCTAGTTCTTTGACCTGAGGTGCATCAACAGTTCACCTTGAGTGTGTTATAGTTTGACTACACCATAACTCGATCTCCTAGCCATTCGAAACTCTGAGGTGTATGTTGGCTGTAGCATATTCATTGTAGGAACCAGATTGCACCAAGATGGGATCTATCAACCTCGGTAGATAAGAGGAGTAGTCCTATGATGATCGAAAGATTGAGTCCTTAAGCCCATGGCCATGGCAGAGTGAAATAATGAAAAAAAAAAATTATTAAGATTTCACATCGGACTTAGATCGATCGATTGATTCATATGACTGATGTTGGATTTGACGAGTTCACCTTAATCCCAATTCAGTCGGAACTCATGATAGAAGAACTCAATCACACAGGTAGCTGCACCGAGAGGTTCGTCTTCATTTCTGATGGATTGCCACCATATACTGTTAGGTGTCACTGATGAATTTTGAGAGCAATTAGAATGATCTTGATGATCGATCATTCTAATTGTCTGAATAAGAAGAGTTCTGGTCCATCGAAAGAAGTTTCGATGATGTTGATGATGAGATCACGACAAGTCTCATTACCATACAAAAATGAACCTAATTAGATCACACAAATAAGAGTTAGGATCTGGATGTCATCAATTGAGCTAGCCCAGTTCGATTGATTTGGATTAGATCCAATTAGGTTCAAGAAAATCGTGCTAGCACACGATTGAGTCTAACTTTCTCTTCGTGTAATCTTTTCTATCTCGATTGAGCCAAATGTGATTTGACTCACTCAGAGAATCTTGAGAAGATTTCTCACAGTCTGACTGGAGCCAGTCCAGCTCAGAAAAGACTTCTCTTAATTTATGAGATGAATTTAAGACAACATCTGTCAATTCCTGTCACCTGTCATTTTCATTTTAGGACATTGGTCAAACGTTGACCCATGGACCTTGAACTGAAGGCCACTTGACAAGAGATCATTGGAGAGTTTTTGTGGAGTGTCCACCTACTAAATTAGATCTCAAAGTAGGCACCAAGATTAGATTGGGCGTGCACCCCAAGTGGATAAGGATAGAGTCCCATGAGATGAGGACTCTATGCCTTGATCGACTCAAACTGTTGGGCGCCAATCTCACTGTGTTTATCCAGTGTTGGCACCAACAGTAGGAGAGTTTGGTGGGATTCTTATCTGATATGATCAGATGATATCACTCCATCAATTAATTTTTTTTTTAAATTAATTAAAATTTTTTGATTGGTCGAATAATGTGGCACTGCATGGCACAGCAGAGTCTATTTAAACCCTATCTGCGCCTAGGGTTTAGAGAATTTGCTCAATACCCAGCAAAAGCTTGAATCCTCTCCACTTCTCCATGCCCCCTCTGCTCCTCTCCCTCCCCTCTTCACGTCCAAGAGGTTGGGCGTCCATCTGGTGCTTGTCCAAGGCGTGGTGGCTTCCTGATTAGAAGGCTGCAGAGTTTTATCGAGAAGCTGCTGCTCCAGCTTCAGAAGATCTTTTGAAGATCTTCCAGATCTGATCCAGATCTAATTTTTGGAGCAAAGATTCACGAGGAGAAGACGATCCAAATCTTGCTCGAGTGGATATTGGTAGAGGCTAGGCGACTGTGTGGCTATTTTAGAACCCCAGGCATTGCTGCGATCATCTACAGGGTAATCTAGTTACCCTAGAGGTATTTCTCTAATCCTCAAGTTTTAGATTTAATTTTAAATTAAATATCAGATAATAAGAATTAGATCTAATAGATCTTAGATCTGAAATATCATAGGATAATTTTTTTTTAAAATATTTCACCCCAGATCTCATTAGATCTCGAAGATCCTACAAGGAAAAAGCTGATTTTTCTTTCAATTTTTTGTCATGATACTATAACAATAATTATTTAGATAATAAATGGTGAAAATAGATTTTAAATTTTAAATTTATATCATATTTTTAAAAAAAATATGAAAAAAATTTATGTTCTGCTATATAGCAGTAGTTAAACAAAACCACTACTATAGGCGACGTATCGCAGCGGTTATGTATAACCACTGCCATAGATTTGAGATATAACAGTGATTATCGATAATCTCTGCCATTGATTTATGCTATAGCAGCGGTTACATATAACCGTTACAATAGGTTAACCTATGGCCGCAGTTATACATAACCGCTGCCACAGGTGAAACCTATAATAGTGGTTTTGTGTAACCACTATCATATCTCAAACCTATGACAGCGGTTATTCATAACCACTACTGCAGGTCTAACCTATGGTTATGGTTAATTAACCGCTGCTATAGATCAGATGTATAGCAGCGGTTATATGTAACCACTGCTATAGGTTAGACTTATGGTAGCGGTTACTCAATAACTGCTGCTATATGTGTCCTATGATGGTGCTTATAGATAACCACTGCTATGGGTCAAAATTATGGCTGTGGTTATGAATAATCACTGTCGTAGATTTTATGACAGCAGTTTTTGAATTATTGTTATAGTAAATACTGCCATAGATCTTTTCTATAATAATATTTTATGCAAAAGATGCAACATGAACCCTTCAAATGATTCGTTGCATGAGCAGCGGATCAGTTTAATAGAGAGCCTAGGTATCAACCAAGGCCGGGATGGGGTGGGTATAAGGAAGTGGGTAGGAACAACGCCTTCCTATTCTTTTTTTTTTTTTGGTTATGTGTGTGTTAATTGCACTGTGAGAACTTCAATAATTCCATGTCATATTCCAAATGAATCCAGGGACTATATCCCAATCTGACATTACAAGCTTTGCATGTGATGCAATGCAGGATATAACTAACATGTTTTTTTTTTTTTTTTTTTTTTTGATTGGACATAACTAACATACTGTATGCTTAGTCGGACCATACCAAATCTCAAGGAAACCAGCAGTTTGCAACCAGGCATCCCAATAATTCAATATTTGATTTATTCATATTTTTAGTCAAAATTTCTTTGAAGTTTTCATTAGAGATGATATCAGTTTTTCATTTAATTTTCAGTTCTTTTAGTTTAGTTGTCCTAATCTATATATAAGATGGTGTAGGGTTTTGTTTACAAAACGTTACTCGTTTCAAAGAATTAATAAAATTTTTATGAAGCTCTCTCTTCCACCTTTTTCTTACTTGTTTCTCATGCTTCTTCTCTCTTTACATTATGCATGTTGCCTACATTGGCATGCCATGCACAATCTCTCGAGACAACACCCTAAGTTAGCTGCTCACCTTAAAATGCATGCAATGAGTGTTAAAGGTTGATCATCAATGACCTGATATAGGTTTGAGTCTTTTTGTCACCTTGAGTTTTGCTGGGTCTATCATGTCTGTCTCTCAAAAAATACTGCAGGATGATTCAATCTCATCTAACCTGATGTTGCAAAAGGTTGCTAGCCATGCAAATTAATTCCTTCCTCCACAACAACCCTCAAGTCAGGATCATGGACTTGGTAGGGCTATTAACGAGACTCTTTTTTCATGTTCTTTTTTTGGGTAGCCTCAACAATTGAAGTCCTCAAATTAATTTCTGGTGTTCATTTAGACATGATTAAAGTGACTCTAGAGCGGCCTTTTGCATCTGAAGCATGGTAATGGCCTAATCTTAGGGGGAAATTTCATTTGCATCTAATGATTTCTTTTTTTTTCTTTTCCCCTGCCGCCGGGTTTAGTCATGTAGGAGAATTCGACCTAGCAATCATCAACTTTAGAAAGCCATGGATCTGGCTTAACGACAGATTAGTCAATGTGATTATATGGGTGGTCACCACTGGTGCACAACTAAGTTGTTCCATT
Organism: Elaeis guineensis; assembly: GCF_000442705.2. Lineage (NCBI taxonomy): Eukaryota > Viridiplantae > Streptophyta > Magnoliopsida > Arecales > Arecaceae > Elaeis > Elaeis guineensis. Next base: position 8,029,762 of record NC_025993.2, read on the forward strand.
GGTGCTTGCTGGATGCATGGGCCATGGTTTACAAGGAAGCCACCGAGTTGTGGTCGTGGATTGGTTAAGTACAGGGCTGCAACTATGATTGGGCTTGACCCAGACTTGCCATCACACTTGCTCGTTAGATAAGGTTGGTTCGAGGTTTTTTTAAATTTGGGTTGGTTTTGGGTTAAGCTTAAAAGTGACCTGAACCCAACTTTGACCTACCCGATTTACAAATAAATATATAAATCTTTATGAGATACTTATTTCTTTATAACTATATTTTTTATAATTATTTCTTTAGTCTTGTTAAATTATATGGAAGTGTATCACTAAAAATCAAAATTAATGAATGGTTGAGGCATGGATCCACCAAATATTAATACAATAAAAATATTTCATACCTTTTTCTTATTTTAAAATTTCTATTTCATTTTATGCAACTTGATTAATGTGGCCCAAATCAACTCAACATTACTAACTCGGCCCAACATTAATTTAGTTTAAGATAGGGTCGTTTGCATTGGATTAGAGGAAACCCTACTCGAGATCCAACTAGGTTAGGCTAGTCTTGGAAGGTATAAAGATGGGGTTAGGTTCGGATTTACCATCGACATGAAAATGCTTGAATATAACATCCTAGCGATGAACCACCTTCTAGAATACCAACTTTGTAGATTTGAATCATATTAGACGATGCCAACTATTTGGAGCTTCCCCTTAATCTAGGATTTTGGTCAGATAGAGTAGGATCTACCGTCACTATGTAAGAAGCTACTTTTTGAAACTGGGGTATCTAAAGTAACAGTCTAAGTTGGTAAAATATTTTGCATTGATGTATGATATCTAGATTCAATATAAGAGACTATTCATTATATGAAAATTATTGTTCTGTATATAGAGTATGAGGAAGTTCATGCTACGATTTTTCTCCACAATAATATGACATGCAATATACACTTTACAATACATCAAATCATATTCTAGCTAGACTTCGGACACAAAAAAAAACACTAGTGAATATTCCACTCCTACAACTCGACGAAGTATTTTAGAGTAAATTTAAAACAACAAATTATTTTTTTCAGGATCCTTCTTTTTTTTTTTTTTTTTCTTGTAAAGACAGAACCTTTCTTTAATGCACAAATTTTTTACCCTAGTGCACTACTTTTTATAAATTTTACTTAAAAATATTCCATTTCATTTTCTTTTCCAGATAAACACCACCTGTTGCGGCGAACTCTCCATCACCTATCGTCGAGAATGAACACCTGCAAAACAGCATCCGCATAGATCGAATTTGTATCCAACGGGGACTCTCCGATGTTTAAGTCAAAGAAGAAAGTTGGTGAAAAGGAGTTGAATGTAAATAGTAGCAGAGTTTTGGCCCAGCGTAAGCTTACCGGTCCTGTTCTCTTATCCTCTTTTTATAGATGAGGTTGTCGTAACCGTCGGACATAGTCCTGTGTTTTATGGCACTAAATCATTGGGCCATAATCATGTAGTGAATCGTTAATTTTCACTGATCACACCATGATATACGGCCGGTAACTGTTCGTGACGGTTATTACATGTTGAGCAGATTAGCCGACCATATGTTGGTAGAATCCACGTACGACCGTCGACTAGTAGTTCTGTTATGTCGATGGTCTAAGTCGTCCGCTGTTGATCGATAGTAGTTGAATCGTTAGTTGGTCAGCCGGCGATAAGTCGGTGCGGTTCGCTCAGTTGGTTGATGAAGAATCGAAACCGCATATTTAACCGATGTAGAGTCAGAATTGTATGTTTGGTCAGTCGGCTTTGGTTGAATCGAAATCGGTAGTCGGTTGACTTGAGTCGAGGGTCGATTGATTTATCCCAATAGTTGCCCCCCACTCTCAAGTCCAAGGTGAATCACGTGTACATTACCACGTGGTTTGTCATGTTGGACAAAGAGAGTTATTTTTTATCACATCGAATCTCAATTTTGATGTCTTTTTTTTTTAGATATGGATGATCGACTATTTTATCGTGTTGGCAGGTACAGCTGTCTGTCATACTAATCAGATGATTCGGTATCAATTGTCAGTATCAGCCATCATTTTGGAAAGTCGATTCAGCGTCTGACGATATAATTCTGACAAGTAGATTTGTTCCACGTGTCCGAATATTATTGGATCAGAATTGTTCACGCAAATAGAGGTGACGTGGCTCAATCTGAGGTAGGTGCGTCGAACCATCCGATCGATGGTCGATTCAGATGTTGTCACATATTGTCATCTGGTAGATCTTCGATTTGATCGTCTTCATCTTAGCCGTTGAGGAATCCTATATATATAAGGTCACTCTCAGCCAAATTTTCACTTTTCACTGCTTTTGGTGCAGAGACTCTACCGGATTATTGCCCCAACGCCCAAGGTTATCGCTTCCAGCTTTCAGGTCAACTTTGCCTTTCTTTTGAGTCCTTTCTTCTTTTCTCTAAAGTCTTCTATCTTCTTCAGAGTTATTCTCATGGCTAGAGCTTCTCCTTCTCGGGAAGATCGATCGGAGAATCCAACTGATGAATCCCAGTCAAGTCCGGATGTGGAGTCCTCTTCACTTTTGGGATCGAATGTCTAACGACTCCGGGAGCAGTTTTGTATCCCGAAGCAGTTTCAACTTTTCACCTCTGGGGCCGATGGTCGGGTGAATAACCCACCTTCAGGTCAGGTGGCCTTCTATGTCGAAGATCTTCGGACTGATCTTCGATTTTCAATTCCAGAGTTTGTCCGAAATATTTTGGATTATTACGGATTTTATCCGGCTCAACTGGCACCGAACTCGGTTAGGCTGATAATTAGCTTTGCTTTGCTGTGTCAGATATTGCCGACCATACCCCATCCTTCTCTTTTTCGAGCCTTCTTCGTCCTCCGATCTCATCCGAAGATCCGAGGGTGGTGGTTCTTCAACCCCGAAAAGGTCTTTCCTTTATCACCGGTCTTCCATCGTCCATTTATAGATGGAAGAACTAGTTTTTCTTTGCTTCTTCTTCCCTTTCTTAAGGTTTTCCTTCTCATTGGGGAGATCCTCGAACCGATCCCAACGACAACAGCCGGGTAGAGGTTGACGACCAGAAAGACTTTTACCGGCTGAAGGATATGTCGGTGCCGAAGTAGAAAGAGCTTGTAACCGAACAGGCCCTTTATGATGCCAGCCTTAGTTCGGTTCCTCGTCTAGGTATGGTATATTTTGTTGATTATTTCTGATTTTTCTTTTACTTGCTGAATTGTACTAACCTCCGTTGTAATTGCAGCCATGCAGTAGATGGTGTGTGTGTCGAATGTCGACATTCGTCTGTACACTGTCAAGAAGAGGACAGCATCTGAGGTCGGGCCTTCACGACCATCGAAGAGGCATCAAGCACCGACTCCAGTCGGTGTTTTGACATCAACTGTGGAACCCGATGCCCCATCAACATCGGTTCCTGAACCAGTCTTGGCACTGTCAGCTCTGATAGTGCTCCCTGCTGCATCGTCCGAGGAAAGGGCAGCGAGGGAAACTATCGAAACAACATCGATAGTTCCGCCACCTGAGGTTCGGGTTGAGACAAGAGAGCTCGAACAATCTGCGGCTACATCAGTTGCTCCTTCAATTGGGGTACAGTCAAGCTCAAGCTTCCCCTCGCTTTCAAATGTGGGGCCGCCGACAACAGATCGGGAGAAAGCTTCGATGGCGTCGGTGGATGATGCAGTATCAGAGAGCCACGCGGTGCACTTCGACCTCCAAGTGCCTGTCGATGAATTGGCCCTGGCTAATTCTGTAGTGGTCAGACGACTCTCCTTCCGGCCGAGCGAAAGCGTAGGAGAAAATGGTTGGTGGTCGAAATATTTTCATCCTTTTACCCGACCATCATCGGGGTAAGTCTCTTTGATAAACTTGCTTTCTTCTTTTCTTCTTCTTTTTTTATAACCCGACGTATTCTCTGTCTGCAGTTGATCCACGATATGTCTGGCCTGGAGGTCGGCTACACGAAGTTCACCGACATCCACAGCACGTGGAAGAATAAGGTGGCAGCCGCTGATGCTGAGAAAGTGGCCACACTTGAACAACTCAAGTCGACAGTGGAGTGGGAAGTCAAACTTCAGGAGGAGGTTTTCTGACTTACTGACGTCTTGGCATCCTTGGGGGCCGAACTTGCATCAGCTCGTGGGGCTATTTCGGCTCTTGAATCATAGGTCAAGAGCAAGAAGCATTCTATCCACCGACTTCGACGAGAGCGAGATGGATGCATCGAAGAACTCGAAGCCAAATGTAGACATCATTGGGCCAGCCTGGAAAGGTTGGCACTAGTCAAAAAAGAATTGTCCTCTGCTCGAGCTGATGCTGATTTGGCTAAGGTGGAAGTAGAGTCGGTAAGAGAAGCACTGGGTCAAGCAGTCGAGGATTTTCGAGGTTCGAAAGAATATAAGGAAGAGATTCTCAAAAATAGCTTCACTTCGTAATGCGTCAGATATGAAGACAATCGAGATGTAGTCAGAAAACTATACCCGGACCTCCACTTGAGCAACATCGTCCCTCCAAGATTGGAAGATGGAGTTGCTGAAGAAGAAGCCGCTCCGATTCAAGAAGAAACACCGATTGAGCCCAAAATTGTTCAAGTCGAGGATGCTACACCCGAGCAAAGGAACGATAACAAAACTTAGTCGGTGTATTTTACTTTCTTTTTTTGTAATCAAATACCTGTAATCGGACTTCAGTCCAATTTTGTAACTTTTTATTTTGGCAATGAATGGAAGATTTTTCTTCTAAGTTTGAACTTTGTTCGTCTGGAATATTGTCTGCAATGTAAAGTAGTCACTAAACATTAATCGGTGATCCGATCATTCGATAAGACTTATAGAATATCCGTTAGTCGCGTAGTTGTTTTGATGTACTTGATAGAAATTAGGATAATGATTGTAAGTCGAATATCCTGTTTTCGATATTTGTTCAAGTTTGTTCGTCAAATTATCTGATAATCGATGGTAAGCCAAATATTCCTCGACTGACCGTAGCCTAATCGGTATAGTTCCAATCCAACCTTGATCGTTTTGGCATTTCATTCCACTTAGTTAGGATTAAGTCGACGTATTAGTCTTTCGACTATGTTCAGCTTTTACAGTGGAAAGCCGACATTGTAAATCGAGATATAATTGGTATTACAATTTTTACAATGAAAGCCTGTGTAGTCGATGTTGGTTGAGATTGCAGTCGGTATGTCGATTTTTGCATGAGAACCAAAATACAGTCATCACCGAAGCAGTTGATTCTTCGATTTTTATAGTAGAGGCTGAGATAAACTTCATGTCAAAGTATAGTAGATAGCCCGGCTTTGGCAATGAAAGCCGACATATAGCCAGTAGTTGATAAAACTTATCAAGACTTATGATTTTGAAATTTTGATTGTATTTTAAATAACGTACATATCGATATCTTTATTGATAATATATTTTCAGATTGTCAGCATTCTATGTTCGGAGAATCGTCGATCCTTCGAAAGTTTCTAGCCGATATGCGTTCGGTCTAAGAGTTTCTGATATTTTGTAAGGTCCTTCCCAGTTCGAAGATAATTTTTCTCGATCCAAGGGTTTTGAGACTTTTGCTTTTCTTAAGATTAAATCTCCTGATCGAAAGACCTTTGGCTTGACTCTTGCATTGTAATACCAGACTATTCTTTGTCGATATGCAGCCATCCAAACTTGAGCTTGCTGTCAGAGTTCTGGGAGGAGATCTAAGTCGGCTCTCTGACATTCAGAGTTGCTCGGCTCACTATATTGCTCCACTCTTATTGACGGTAATCCGATCTCAAGCGGTATCATTGCTTCTGTCCCATAAGCTAAGTTGAAAGGAGATTCTCCAGTTGGTATGCAGAGAATCGTTCGATACATCCATAAGATCAGATATAATTCTTCTATCCAGAGGCCTTTGACTTCATTCAGTCGGATTTTTAGCCCATGTAAGATTGTTCGGTTGGTTACTTCCACCTCACTATTTGACTGTGGATGACCGACCGAGGTGAGTTTATGCGTAATATGAAACTTCGCACAAAACTCTCAAAAATTTTGATTGTTAAATTATCAACCATTATCGATGATAATGGTGTGTGGCAAACCAAATCTGTAAATGATGAATTTCTGAATAAAGTCTTTCATCTTGCTTTCAGTGATTTGCACCAGAGGTTCGGCTTCTATCCATTTGGTAAAGTAGTCAATGGCGATCACTATGAATTTTCTTTGCCTAGATGTCGGAGGAAAAGGACCAAGTATGTCAATCTCCCATTATACGAAGGGATGTGGTGCTACAATCGACGTCAGCTGACTAGCCGATTGATGTTGTATATTTGTATACTTTTGACATAGTTCATATTTTCGGACGAGTTCAGCTGCATCTTTTTTCATGGTGGGTCAGTAATATCCTTGTCACAGAACTTTATAAGCTAGAAACTTGCCCCCTAAGTGGTTTTCGCATATCCCTTCATGCACTTCTCTAAGTGCATAGTCGGCATCCGTAGGTCCTAAATCAGGTATTGAACGATCGGATCCATCCAGCTGGTTCGGTAGTGAGCTGCAATACCTCCTTGACTTTATCAATATTCGATCGTTCAAGATATTCAACAAATGTCCGACCCAGTGAGTTAAAAGCGTTAGTAGCTAGTCATGAAAGTACGTCGATCCGAGTATTTTCGATTCTGAAAATGTGAAAGATCTCGAAATATTTCAAGCTTACCGTAAAATCTTTCACCTTCTGAAGATACTTCATTATAATGGGATCGCAGGCCTCAAATTCATCCTTGACCTGTCCAACGATCAGTTGTGAGTCGGTGAAGATCTTCAAACTGTAAATCTCAAGTTTCTTGACTATCTTCAAGTCAGTTAAAAGTACTTCATATTCGGCTTGATTATTTGAGGCTTTAAAGTTAAACCGAAGGGCATACTCGGTGACGACCCCTTCGGAGTTTGTGAGTATGAGGCCAGCTCCACTACCTTGTGCATTTGATGCTCCATTAATGTACAGCACCCAAATTGATTTTAAGTCAGGTTTGGGAGTCGTAGCTTCTTTTATTGTATTGTCATCTGTATCTTCTAGTTTATTATCGAATATAGTACATTCGGTGATAAAATCGGCTAAGACTTGCGCCTTCATGGATGGTCGTGGGTGATATTGAATGTCAAACTCGTCAAACTTCACTATCCATTTTGCCATCCAACCTGACGTGTCAAGTCGATGTAAGATTGCCTTCAGCGGTTGATTTATCAGAACTACAATCAGATGGGCTTGGAAGTACGGACGAAGTCGTTGTGCCGATATGATTAGGGCGTAGATCATTTTCTCTACCCTTGAGTATCGAACTTCGACATTGTGAAGTACTTTGCTAATGTAGTAGATTAGTCGATGAATTCATTTCTCATCCTCCTGGATGAGCACTGAACTAACCGCTTCTGCTGAAGTTGCCAACTAGAGATACAATGTCTCTCCGACCCTTGGTTTTGTGAGCAAAGATGGAGAAGCCAAGTATTGTTTCAAGCCTTTGAAGGATTATCGGCATTCATCTGACTATAAAAAATTATTCGTCTGCTGTAAAGTTTTGAAGAGTGGCAAGCATCTCTCGACCGACCTAGAAATAAATCGACTGAGTGCGAGAATCCTTCCATTGAGTTACTGTATCTTTATCTTTGAGCTTGGATGCTTCATGTTGATAATGGTTTTGATTTTTTTGGGATTAACCTCAATTTCTCGTTGTGAAACAAGAAATCCGAAGAATTTCTCGAAGGTTATCCCAAATGCACACTTAGTCGGATTTAATTTCATCTGATGCTGTCGGAGTATGTCGAAAGTTTTCTCCAGGTCTCGAATATGATCTACAGTTTGAAGACTCTTCATCAGCATGTCATTCACATATACTTCCATGTTTGGTCCGATCTGTGTCTTGAATATCTTGTTGACAAGCCGTTGATAGGTAGCGCCGATATTTTTCAGACCGAAAGATATTACTTTGTAGTAGTATATGCCTTTGTCTGTCACAAAAGCTGTGTACTCTTCATCTTCTGGTGCTATGCGGATTTAATTATATCCAGCGAAGGCATCCATGAAACTTAGGAGTCGGTAGTCAGAAGTCGCATCAACCAATTGGTTAATCTTCGATAATGAGAAGCTGTCCTTCGGACAAGCTACATTCAGATCAGTATAGTCGATACAGTCCGCCACTTTTCATTAGCTTTTCTTATCATTACCACATTGACAAGCCAGTCGGAATATGTAGCTTCTTTGACAAAGCCTGCCGTGAGGAGTTTGTCGACTTCTTCATCAATGACCTTTTATCTTTCAGGAGTAAAAGGTCGCTTCTTCTGTCTCACTGGCTTAATATTTGGGTTGATGTTAAGTCGGTGAGTTATTATTTCTGAAAAAATCTTGGGCATGTCGGTGATCGATCAAGCAAAAATATCGGTATTGGCTCTGAGCAATTTTAGTAATTATTGCCGCTCTGAGTCGGATAATTATGATCCAATTCAGACCGTTTCGACATACCATCTGTTAGTCTGATTTCCAACAAGATATGGAGTCGGAGAAATACGTGGAGATCAACAACCCGAGAAACCACTGCTCCCAAAGTGGTTTTGAAGAGTGGCAAGCATCTCCCGACCGACCTAGAAATAAATCGACTGAGTGCGAGAATCCTTCCATTGAGTTACTGTATCTTTTTCTTTGAGCTTGGGTGCTTCATGTTGATAATGGTTTTGATTTTTTTGGGATTAACCTCAATTTCTCGTTGTGAAATAAAAAATCCGAAAAATTTCTCAGAGGTTATCCCAAATGCACACTTAGTTGGATTTAATTTCATCTAATGCTGTCGGAGTGTGTCGAAAGCTTCCTCCAGATCTCGAATATGATCTACAGTTTGAAGACTCTTCATCAGTATGTCGTCCACATATACTTCCATGTTTGGTCCGATCTGTGTCTTGAATATCTTGTTGACAAGCCGTTGATAGGTAGCGTCGATATTTTTCAGACCGAAAGATATTACTTTGTAGTAGTATATGCCTTTGTCTGTCATAAAAGTTGTGTGCTCTTCATCTTCTGGTGCTATACGGATTTGATTATATCCAGCGAAGGCATCCATGAAACTTAGGAGTCGGTAGTCAGAAGTCGCATCAACTAATTGGTTAATCTTCGACAATGAGAAGCTGTCTTTCAGACAAGCTACATTCAGATCAGTATAGTCGATGTAGGTCCTCCACTTTTCATTAACTTTTTTTATCATTACCACATTGACAAGTCAGTCGGGATATGTAGCTTCTCTGATAAAGCTTGCCGTGAGAAGTTTGTCGACTTCTTCATCAATGACCTTTTATCTTTCAGTAGTAAAAGGTCGCTTCTTCTGTCTCACTGGCTTAACATTTGGGTTGATGTTAAGTCGGTGAGTTATTATTTCTGAAGGAATCTCGGGCATGTCGGTGGCCGATCAAGCAAAAATATCAGTGTTGGCTCTGAGCAATTTTAGTAATTATTGCCACTCTGAGTCGGATAATTGTGATCCAATTCGGATCATTTTTTCAGGATCTTCTTCTTTTAACGAGATGGAGACCAATTGTTCAGCCGGTTCACCCCCCTATTGATTTTCTCTTTGGTCCAATTTGTCAACAGGCAAAGAGTCTTCAGGTTTGTTATTTTGGATGGAGACAAGGAAGCAACATCGGGTGGGTTGTTGATCTCCACGCATTTCTCCGACTCCATGTCTTGTTGGAAATCAGACTAACAGATGGTATGTCGAAACCACTGCTCCCAGAGCGTTAAGCCTAGGTTGTCCGAGTAAGGCATTGTAAGTCGAAGGTACTCGAACTACCATGAACGTTATGAAAACAGTGCTCTATTGTGGTTCGATCCCCGTGATTAAAGAGAGAAAAATTTTTTCTTCCACTGTGATAGCATCTCCTGTGAAGCCGACCAGTGGCATCGAAACTCTTCTAAGTCGGTCAATCGATAGTTGCATTCGAGAGAAAGTCGAATAAAATAAAATATTGGTTGAGCTTTCATTATCTACAAAAAATTTTTTACATCATAGTTTGCTATTATTGTCGAAACAACAACAACATCATCATGGGGAGTCTGAATTCCTCAAACACCTTCTTCCAAAAAAGTTATTACATTATCGAGTCATCGTCGCTTTGCCGACTCATCTTTGAAAGTTGCCCTTGTCCAGTCATCCGAAGATCATGTTGATCACCTCTGCCGTCAGTTGATTATTTACAACTTCTTCAGTTTGCAGTTGAGATCGTCGATCAGCAGGAGGTTGAATCGACAGATCTCTCCGATATTTTTCGAGGTAGCCGCATCGAATCAGGGCTTCTATCTCATCCCTGAGCTGAATGCATTGTTCGATATCGTGACCATGATTATGATGGAACCGACAATACTTCTTCCAATCGCGGTTTCTTGATAACGCCTTCATTGGTGGGGGGTGTCGTAGATATTCTGCTCCTTTGATCTCCATAAGGATCTGCACACGAGGAGCAAAAAGAGGAGCATAGGAGTCATACCTACCATAACTCAACTTTAGACTCCGTCATTGGGGCGAAGCTCGCTTATTGGATGGTGGCTGACTTGATTCGATCGGAGCTCCCTCCTTCTTTTGTTTCTTCTTCTTCTGACTTTTGCCTTCTGTCTGGCGCCGGTCAGAAACTCTTTCATCTGCACGCATATATTTGTATGCACGCTCCAGAAGTTTAGCATAAGTCCGAGGGAGAGTTTTATCCAGAGAATATGTGAATCGAGATCCCCTTAGACCTCTTTTCGTGATCGAGATAACTATATTTTTATTAAGGTCTTTGACTTCAAGCGTGGCCACATTAAAATGAGCCACGAAATCTTGAAGTGATTCAGTCTCTCCTTGCTTAATCGAGAAAAGACTATCAGAAGTATGTGGCGGTCTTCAATTGGTGCTGAAGTGAGCCACGAAAGAGTGTTCTAGCTATTCGAAAGAATATATACTTTTTGACTGAAGTCCGGAGTACCAGGCTCGAGCAGCTTTTCGAAGAATATCGAGAAGCCGATGCATAAGAGGGCATCGGTGGCCTCCTGAATCATCATGAGAGCTTTGTAGCTCTCAAGATGGTCGATTGAATCGGTGGATCTATCATATGGCTCCACTTGAGGTATCTTAAACTGAGATGGGATCAGTTGATCCAAGATGTGTCGAGAAAGCAGTTGGACGATGTGAAAGTCATAGTCATTGGAGGACTTCTGACCTTCCACTTGAAGTTGAGCAAGTTGGCGACTGATCTTTTGAAATTTACGTTCATAATTATCAAGTCACCGTTGGAAAACTCTAGGGGTTGAACCTCCCGATGAGTTAGAGGGGGAAGCAGACGGTGTTCGCGGTTGCTTTCCCTTCCTTGCTCGATCTAACTGAGAAGGAAAGGGACACCGTGAATGGTGGGTGGTGCGTTGAGAGTACCATAAGTGCCGCTGCTCGTCCCGATAAGAGAGCCGAGACGACTGCTCTAATGAAGGAGACTGTGATCACCGTGGATGATGATGGCTATGCCTGGATGGCACCGACTGCACCATCGATTGTACTGTCGGTGGGTGTGGTGGCTGGGTCTGCTGCTGCTGGAGGCTTCTAACCACCTCCATAAGAATAGTCATCTGCTGTACGAGTGCAGCGATCTAGACGTCCGTGGTGACCACAGGATATGAGAAACTAGGCTCTGCTACTAGAGGAGGGGGAGGAACCTTTTTTCGATGGAAAGAGTGCCTCGCTGATCCGGTTGCAGTCGAGTGTTGGGTTCTAATTTTCATCATTTTAAGTTATTTTTCGCTCCCCTACCTGGCGCGCCAATCTGTTGAGGCCAACTCTCCGTCGCCTGTCGTCAGGAATGAATACCTGCAAAACAGCATATGCACAGATCGAATTTATGTCCGACGGAGACCCTCCGATGTTTAAGTCAGAGAGAAAAGTTGGTGAACAAAAATTGAATGTAAACAGTAGCAGAGTTTTGGCCCAGCATAAGCTTATCAGCCCTGTTTTCTTACCTCTTTTTTATAGATGAGGTTGTTGTAACCGTCGGACGTGGTCCCGTATTTTATGACACTAAATCATCGGGCCATAATCATGTAGTGGATTGTTAGTTCCCACTGATCGCACCGTGATATGCAGTTGGTAACCGTTCGTGACAGTTATGGCATGTTGAGCAGATTAGCCGATCATATATCGGTAAAACCGACCATATGTCAGTAGAATCCATCCGTGACCATCGATTAGTAGTTCTGTTATATCGATGGTCTAAGTCGTCCACTGTTGATCGGTAGTAGTCGAATCGTTAGTCGGTCAGCCGACGATAAGTCGGTGCAGTTCGCTCAGTTGGTTGATGAAGAGTTAGAACCGTATATTTAGCCAATGTAGAGTCGGGATTGTATGTTCAATCGGTTGGCTTTGGTTGAATCGAAGTCGGCAATCAGTTGACTTGAATCGGGGGTCGATTAACTTATCCCAACACCACCCACTTCTCAAATATTTGCTTCTGATTTTGGGTCTTGATGCATTGGCAGGGAATCTTCAAAAATAATTAATTTTTGGGTATGATAAGAAGTTTATTTTATTGATGCTGAAAGTGGCCGGTACTTCACAACAAATAACGAATATAAATCAGAAAATTAAGAAGCTCAACAGTAGGTTAGGGAAGCAGGCATCTTTTTAGCTTCAATTTTAATTTAGCAAGAGCTAAATTCTCTAGTTAAGGAGAGGTCGGATCCAAGAGGGTCATTTGATCCATTGTGGATTAGTCTAGCTATATTCGATAGGTCTAGACCAATTTTAGGAGTTAGATCCACTAGTATATCTAGGATTCAATCGGGTAGTAAAATTTCAAAAGCCATGGCTTTGAATTTTAGGAAGAATTTGCAATACATCTGAAGAAATTCTTTGTGCACTGCGAACGGTGCAGAATGCACGCACTACCCACGATGATTGGCTCACGTGTGGAGTCGGAGCACGATGCATAAAAAAAATATTTTTTTTTTCTAGCCCTGTGCATAAGTCAATCATTGCGGGCAGTGCATGCGGTTCTGCACCACCCGTAGTGCACAAAAAATTTCTCATACACCTGAAGGCAATGTTGACATAGAAGTCAAAGTTATTTGTTGTAGAATTTCCTCTTCAATCAGAAAAAGTGTATTTCTATGTTAGATTTGAGTTAAATCTAGCTGAAATAGATGGTTTCAGCCAATTGTCAGGCTAAATGTATAAAGTAAAAGGGAAAATGAAGAGACGTGGATGACATCGCGTGCTCAAGATCTAATTGAGCTTCTCCTTTTCACTTTCTATAAAGATATAAGGTCTAATTAAATTAGCAGTCCATGTATAAGTCTGTATTAAAGTTTGATGTCTCGAGATTTGGTCCATATTGAGCTCACAGCGAGGTTCGCGACGAAAAATTAAGTCCAACGAGATCAAAATCATCCAAAATGGAGCTCGGACGGAGGAGATACGAACTTTTGAAGTCGGCATGCAATCCAAAGCGGTGGAGGATCGCGCCTGAGGTCTGTACCCCGATCCACCATGGATCGAGTGGTCCACGACCTAGCACATAGACCGCGTGGGCATTTCCCACACATTTCGCACGGTCCACGATACTATTCCGTAGACCGACACGCGATCAGAGAGCGTGGGTTGATCTGGATCTTGATCTAATGATTTGTGACCTTAATTGAGTTGATTTAGGAGTCCTAAACCTAATCTAACATGGAATTAAGCCTATAAAAGGCCTGTTTGGGGAACAGTGGCCGGTGTGTGTGGCTTTTTTGTTTGCGAACAGAGACCCGGTGGCGGCTTGGTGGTCTCACGTGGGTGCAGAAACCCAAAAAATCTGTGAGAGAGGGAGCAGACGTCGTATGTTGAAAGAGAAGGAGCAAGGAAGCTCCTGGACAGCAGACAGCAATCGCTTCAGGGGTCAGGGGGTTTTCCAAGAAAGAGAGCTTTTGTAAGGGAAACTTTCTGTGAGAGAGAAATTGGGTATACGAGGGTTAAGAGTGAGATCTTCTCTTGTAAAAAATTTTTTTCATAGTGAAGTTTGCATGCCCCGTGGAGGCAAGCCCTTTTGTGGCTGATCCATGTATTTTGATTGTTTTTGTTTTATTCTTTCTTTCTTTCTGTTGTATCGTGCGGTACCGAAAAGATCTTGGGAGGTGGTGTCCTGCCCAAACATCTACCCAACAGTCTATATATGGATATAGATTTCTTCCATTCAACCCAATTATTAATAAGTGGAGTATGAGTTTAGGGTTTTCTTGATTCGATCATGCAAATTTGAACCATGAATCATAAATTAATGGGACGTATTCAAATCTAAAAGAATTGAGAGAAAATAATTGAGGGACTACTTGAGGTGCATTCTTCTATCATTTTAGTTCCACAATGAAAAAGGATTCTAAGGATTAGTATGCCAAACACAAAAAGAGAGAGAGAGAGAGAGAGAGAGAGAGAGAGAGAAAACTTAAAAACTTAATAATTTAAGTGTGATGATATAGATAATTTGGACTATGAATAACATACTATATGTTAAAATTATTCTCAATAATCATTTCACTGCAATGTGCCTATGGGATTGGTAGGTGAAAGAATTATTATCTGTAGGTGCTAATTAATTTAACCGGTGAATTCAATAACTTAGGTTCAAGTTCCCTCCACACCTAGGCGAGAGTTACCCATCCATTTTCTCATATATGATTTTAGGAACTATTATGCAAGTTTAAAAGATCAAGAAATTAATTATAGTCATAGAAGATTTTAGACAGTAATATGTAAAACAAATAAAATGTATTTCCCATCCTATTTTGTGGGGTCCTTATACTGTGTTGGCCATTGCACTTTTTTCTAACTTATCCATCCTTATATTGCTTGGTTGGACTGATTCACTAGCTAAGCAATGGACCAGATCCAACTAATAATCACTCCAGTTGATGTGCTTGGTCCTACTTTATTTGACTACAGTTTGACAAATCAACTTTCAAAATATGTATACGTACATGGAGAAATTATTGGTTAGAATGATTCTACTACATATATTTTAGACCATCTAATGATAAACTAGAACATCATCTATTATTGAAAAAAGATATATTACTATTGAAATTTAATTGAAAATTTTAAATAAAAAAAATTACATGTATATCCTCCTAAACATTCAAATTTACGTGAATATCCTTTCAAAATTGATATTTATATATATATTCTTATAAAATACTTATTTTGCATGCATATCCTTCTTTTTTCTTATTCTTTTATATATGTACCCACATTATTTAATGTCATTAAAAAATTAATAAATTTAAATGACTAAAATATCCTTATGGATAGATGTGCAAAAAAAAAATTATAAGGGTATATATACAAATAACAATTTTATAAAGATATTCATACAAATTTGAATATTTAGAAAGATATACATGCAAAAAAATTTAATTTAATTTTTTTTATTTCATCTAGGTAGATTCAGTCTCTCTTACTCTATAATGTAGTAATATATTATAAAATATAATAACACAATGAGATATTATAGAATATTTTATATATTAGAATACTATGTTATATTTTATTTTTATGTAAGATGGGATGATTATGTCCATCTTATAACAATATGATATACTTTATATACTTCACAAAAATATTTTTAATAAAAATTTTTAAAATAAAATATAATAAGATTATAAATTCTTATTGTTATATAATGTCCAAACCTACAACTATGTCCATTCTATACAAATATACAAGCTATCCATCTAATATTAGGTTTAGATATTTTTCTTAGAAGCATATTATTATACATTACAGAAAGTTAAACATGAATAGTTACGATCTATCTATTTTTTAAATAAAATAATTTTGATCTATTATTTGATAAAAAATTATTTTATCTATACAATTAAATTAATAAATTAAATAAATTTATTATTTTAATTGTATATGTTAATTTTTTTCTATTAGAATAAAGAAAGAATTAATAAATCAAGAGAGGTGTATTTATATTAAGGCGTTTTTGTGTGTATACCCTTTCAAATATTAAAATTTACGTGAATAACTTCATAAAATTACTATTTATATATATATATATATATTTATAAATTTTTTTTTAATATATCTATTTATAAAAAGATTTTAGTTATTTTAATTTTAAACCATTAATTTTTAATCGTGTTAGATAATATAAATATATATGAAAAAAAATTATAAGAATATACACGCAGATATCAATTTTGAAAGAATATTTATGTAAATTTGAATATTTGAGGTGGGATATATATAAAAAAATTTTTCAAACAAAATTACTGTTTTGTATTGTTGGACAGTTGATAATTTTTATTATTATAAATTAAAAAAAATAATTTTTACGTTAGTTATTGCACGATATAAGATATATGTGATAAAATCATTGTAAGTAATAATTTTACGTACACACGAGGGAGCTGTGAAAGTGCTTGCCCACGACCGTACCACTGAACTTTCTTTTTGAGGAGAGAACCGCTTCAAACTTTCATCCTACCATAATTTAGTACTCCTTCCGCCTTTACAAAGTCCTTGAAACCAATAACTCGCATGCCAGGAACCACAGTTCCTCTATCTTTATGTCATAAATAAGTGTCACACGATGAAGGGGGTGGCCACCAGTACCTTACGTATCCGTTGGGCAACGGTTTCGAAACCCGCCGATAGAATTTAAAACTTAAGACACACACACCATCATGGGAACAGGTAAATCTCACCTACTTCATTTTCCACTAGATCAACCTCCATGCCATCTATGTTCCACTCTCTCAACTAGAGAGAAACCCATGGGAACTTGTGTTAGCAAATGTTGTTCCAATCCTTCTCCCCCTTTTGATTCTAGTCCTCCCCAAGACAAGCTTGTCATCTCTCAGTCTGTTTCCACTCCCACCAATCCCCTCTCCATTGGTCTCTCCAAGGTACAAACGATCCCCTCTTCTTCTTCATCTTCTTCATCATCATCGTCGTCGTCGTCGTCATCATCCACATCCTCTTCTTATTCAAATATTAGTGATCCCACCTATTCTCGGTCTTCATTGAAGGATAGATCTTTCTCCAATGAATTCTTGTTGTCCTGCGCAAGAGAAAACCCTCACATAACCGTCCTCGATCCAAATAAGCATAGTGTCACAAAGCCTAAACCCAACAAATATCCAGTGAAAACATCACCACCACCATCAAAATTAGTTCAAGGCCCAATAAAACAATACATTGCTAGTGCAAAGCAATCACTTCCATCAAAGCACGGGCGTTCTAACTCACCACCAATGCTAGCCAATCGGAAGAGCATGAAGACAGAGCTTAGCTCGGCGATCCCTCCCCCAAGTAGAAAATTGAGCTCTCCATCCACTCATTGGAGATCGACAAATGCGACAATTGAAAGGCAGAGGCATGAGGTTGGAATGTCAGGTAATGCTTTCCATTTTCAACCGGCTGCAAGGAAGGAGAAGCTTCTGCCTTCGGGTCCTTGCAACTTATCAAGCAGGCAAATTTCGAGTGCAGAGAAGAAGAGGGAGACTTACATGGACCAGATCCACCACACCAAATGTGAAGTGGGTGAGAATGGAAGCAGGGTAGTGTTTTCTGAACACAGCTCCAGGATTCCTCTCATGGAGGACCTAAACAATCCCCTCATATCTATGGATTGCTTTATTTTTATTTGATAGGAAGTGTTTGACTGCTTGTGAGTACTAGTTTGCTTCTTAGTGTTCATATAAATCACTGCCAACCAAAATATGTGCATATAGGATTTGTCATGTTGTTGAGAAAAAGAAATTTGTAACATTCTGCACTTTATCTTGCACAAGTCTGAGTGACTTCTGTGATGATGCTATGCAACAAAGTGTTACAACAAAAGTTTGCTAAGATGGAACTAGCACTTTGCATATTCTTATGCTAAAGAATGACATTAGAAAAACTTGTAATAGATCTGTCTAGTCACACATGTTTCACTCAATTCATGTTATTTTCTAAATTGGAAAACTGAGCTTAAACAATGGAAATGGTTATGCCTATTCGTTCAGAAAATTTATTGTGGTCAATCTACAGAGTATCTGCACGATTTAACTATAAATCTGGAGGTATGAAAAAGATATGGAAGCAAGTATCTTCAGATTGCTTGAAGAACATAGCTTGGTGATCAATCTATCAGAAAGAAACACTCACAACCCCAAAAATTATAAACATTTACGGTTTTTATGCATTTAGACTTAGTCTAAAGAAAATTTCTTATCATCAAACAAGAAAAATGGAAAGATTGAAGGGAAACTTAATACATAGACAAACATGGTCGAGTTCACCATCTCCAATATGTGACCATACATAAGATGCTACACAAGGTATCCATCCAGAGGTTATCAACAATGCACCACCCAATCTTAATTGACTAGAGAAGTTTGAAGAAAGGAAAAGAAAAGAAAAAAAATATATTTATTTTTTCTTAATTGGAAGTTTAAAGAAAGAAAAGAAAATAATTTCTTTCCTTCTTAATTAAAAGCAAAGAATAAAGAAAAAAAAATATTACAATCTTCTTTTACTATTATACCCTTGAAAAGAATCTAATAAATCCAAGAAAGAAACCAAAAAAATATTTTATGTTTTAATTTTTTTCCATCTTTCTTTTTGTTTCATTAATTTTTCTGTCCACAGGAGTCTCAATCAAGTGAAAAGCTTAGGTGAGAGACTTGAAATAAACTCTAAGACTGAAATGTAATATTAATTTTATTCTTTATTATTAAAAAGATAAGATGAGAATTATAAAAGATTCATTAACTTTCAATTTTTTTCTCTCTATATCCGTTTGATTTGGAGAAGAAAAAAATTATAGATTTAAAGGGATTTGTATTCCCTCCATTTCTCTCCTTTTCTTTCCTTTTCTTTGATAAAAAATTTTCAATTAAGAGAAAGTATTAACTTTCTCTCCCATTCTTTTCTTCCAATTAAGGTATAAAAGAGTGTCAATTTTGTTCACTCTTCCTCTCCTTTTCATATTGAGCACATACAGATAGTTTACATATCTATAGATGTGAAAAGATGGTATATATAATCCCTTTATCATATCTCTGCAACATAAGTTTGGCCTAAAACACATTGCCTTCACCATAGATATATTTTGCAACAAAAATTGGTTATATAAAAAAAATAGATCATTTCACTGCATAGTGCATTTGCACATCACAACAGCCTCATGGATTAACCTCAAGATACAACTCCCCAACATTATGAAAAATTAGGAGATTTTCATGTATCCCTTCCCCATACAATCAATTTTTATAAACCCATCAAGAAGATGATCGTTGCTAAAGAGCAACCAGCTGGATCTTTAGCTTCTTGGCCAATTGCTTAGTAGCCAAAGGATCATAGTTTGGGATCTCATCCAGAAAGATTAACAAAAAAAATGCCCAAGATCAATACAATACATAGTTGATATAGGAATAAATACATACTTGCACGGATCCTCATATAAAGTGTCACCAATACATCTCATCATATCATAGGCAATGATAAATTAAGGGCCTTCGCTATAGATATGGGGAGTTTAGGATGGCAAAAACAACAAAGAGAGACTCCAGTGATGTTGTTAAGAAAATGGAGGGTAGCATGAAATAAATGATAATTCCATAGTATAGAATTGAGTGTGTTGAATATCCATAAGATCAAGGAGACAAAATAAGAGGAGAGAGAGCTTTCTGGCCTTTACCATATTGAAACACAAGGTCATGATGGTTCTTCCAAATTTTAACATTTTGTAGCACACAAAACTTTGTCATGCCCACAATTGCTAAGTGGCTATTTGACATCATATTTACTTTTTAGTTTAAAAATAGAACAATAAAAATTATATTTTTATTTTATTACTAAATTTTAAAATAAAATATATATGGCATAGTAAATTATTTTAAAAATATAAATATGATGATGGTGAAGTGGTGATGGTAGTGGTGGAAACAATAGAGATCGTAGTCATGGTGGTAGTAGTATTGGTCAAGATTTTAGTGATATAGTAGCATGAGGGTGGTGGCAATGACGATAATAGCAGATAGGACGCCAACAATATGATAGTAATGATAATGATGGTAGTAATGATATGAGAAAGGCAATAATAGAGATGATCATGATGGCAGAGATAGTGTAGCTTAGAAGTGGTGGGGATGACAATGACAACAACTATGGTGTGGTGGTACTATTGGCGATATTAGTAACAATGATAGTGGTAATGATAATGACAATAGTTTTGGCAATTACAGCGATGATGGTGAAAATGATAGTAGTAATAATGATGGTAATGGTGATGATGAAGATGATAGCAATCTTGATAGCAATGATATTGTTAGAGACAATGGTAGTGGTAGTAACAATGGTGGCATTAATGATATAATGATGATGACAATGGTGGTGATGGAGATGATTGCAATCTTGATAGCAATAACATCATCGGAGACAATGATGGTGGTAGTAGAAATGGTGGCATTAATAACATTAATAAAATGTTTGAATTTTTTTTTTAAATAGTAAAAATTAAAAAAATAACAACACCAAACATATTTTTATCTCAATCTATGATCATATTTTTAAACATAAAAAATAAGAAATAAAATCGATGCCAACTAAGTAACTTGGCAACTTCTGACAACAAATCTAAAAGTTTTTGGAAAAATTAATATCCGATCCTTTCTTTTACCAGACTTTAACACGCGGTCCCTTGACTCTTATAATTTAATTTCTTATCCTGCACATAGTTGCAGTCTTCCAGTGCACACTTGTTTTAGTTCTTGCACATAATTATATCTTTTCTGTGCATTATTACATTATCCCTGTACCCATTTGAATCCATTATACACATTTATTTACAATGGTGTACTTATTGGAGAACGAGTACACACAGTTGCTAGGGAGCCAGAATTACACAAACTTTAGAACTTGGAGCGGGTGTTAAGTCCCAGTTAACAGGGACTAAGTTATATGTCCAATCAAGAGGGACCTGCTATTAAATGCACCAAAGTTTTCTTCTTTTTTTTTTTGGCTGGGTTTTTTGTGTGTTGTCGGGGGTTTTGTTGGGGACGGGGTTGGGGTGGGGTGGTGTGGTGGTAAATCCACCAAAGTTTTCTTTTTAATGTAACAAACCCATACGTTGAACCAATCTCCCCGGGAGCCACCTAGCGTTACTAAAATAATTGCATTTCTTGCCAATATAAGATCAAAAGAAAGAGCTTTATACATTACCACATTTGTGCACACATAACATTAATTTTTCCAAATTGTAATATTTTGTGGCACATGAAACGGAAACAAAAGATTGCATGCCTTCATAAGACCCAGGAAGCTAGAACAAAGGGAAGGAGCTTGGATGCCCATTACTAAATTTGAGTATTGGTGACAATAATTATTACAATTTTTTTCTCTAAAAAGAAAAACTATAGAAAAACAAAAGCGAATAAATGCATGGCTAGATTAATAGATCTTCAGGTGTCAGATTTGCCTTCTTTCCGATCAAAAAAAAAATAGTGCATGTCAATCTTTCCAGAGAGCAAGTGTTAGATCCGTTGAATAACTGCAAGATTGGGCATCCAAGAATAAAAGGAAAGAGCTTTGATGGCTTTTACCATATTTAAGCAGGAGTCCTGTTAATTCTGCCAAACTGTAATGTTTTGTGACCAGGAAAAACAGAAATAAATAAATGTATGTCTATCTAGGAAGTACCTCTTATATCAGTCTTATAACTATAAAATTAGGAAACTAGAACAAAAAGAAAGCAGGAGTGAAAGCAGATCAGACAAATCCATTTGGATTTATTTTTATATTTAAATTTATCCAAATATAGATAGAATTTTACCATCTGACTTATAATTATATCGGTATCTATATCCATCAAAGAAAAATAGATATACAGGATTATACCATCTCGATTACTGTCTTTGGATCTCATTCTCAAATATACTTTTCAGATCGATCGAAGCATCGAGACGGACTCCGAACGATGAACATCATCTAGATGTTCTGGTAATGAAACGGAAAACTTCATCGGATTTTATCCCCGGACATCTTCCTCGATTGCATACGGAGGACATCAACATGCTGTTGCTAACCTCACAATCTGCCCAGCACCGATAACTACAGCCAACGACTAGTCAAGACTGCCATAGAGAGCTAGGATGGAATAATTCTGTCGGCTCCCATCTGACCCTCCGACTCGGGCACCTACCAATCTTAAGGTCGAGATTTCACCGATCACACAGGATGATTTCTTACAACCGACACCGATGATAATGCATCCAGACCAAGATCTCGACTGTGTGCCGACCTCAGGTCACCAACCTACTCAACCATGTGAGCCACTATTAGGAATCTTATAACGGACTGTCAAAATGTGGCCACCATCCATAATTAACAACTTAATGGGTAGACTCCCTATCCTAATAGCCTAATAGATCACGATCTAGCCTACTGGCCTACGTAACAGCCTACAACTCCACTTCCATATAAAGAGATAATGAGGAGACCCTCGAGGTACATAATGCAACACTAAGCTCATACTCTTCCTCTTCTACTGTTCTCAAATTTTGACTGATTTAAGTATCAAAAGATCTTCTGTCAGAAAACCCGCGGTATGTGTGGACTTCTTTTGCAGATCCCTCCCGACGTCTCAATTTTCGAACCATCATCTGCCTCGGCTACATCAACTCCTATCGGAGTCTTGACGTAATATATAGTTTGGCGCGAGAGGAAGAGTCCAGCAACCCAATGAATGAGAGAGAGTATGGCAAAATACAACTACTCCACCACTTTCTACCAACAGTCCACTCGATGAAGCCAAGGTGGAGTGACCAGCCATCCACCTCGAATGGCCTATGCAACCGACACTAATGCTCATGACGCCTGATCCACAGCAGTTCGACGATCTGGTCCGTCAGGTCCAAGCATTGATCGATGCCATCTAGAATCTACAATAGACTATGGAGCAGCGACAGTACCCTAACTTGCTTCACAGAAGGTGCCATCTCGACATAGCCACCGAAACTGATCCCCGACCCTGGAAAGTCTCCCTCGAAACCCATCGATCTACCACGATTGATTGGTGATCATCGTCTCATCGTGGTTTCGGCCATGGCAAAAGGTGTCAGTATTCCCCGACCTCCTCGGACAAAAACTCTACTTCGAGCTACTCTCCGCATCCTGAAAGATCTCATCAGAATGACAATCTCGAGTGAAAAGTTCGAGAGATCAAGCGCCACCTAGCCGAGGTTCAGATGGTTAGCAGAAGAAATGATGAGGCCCTTAGCTTCAGTTCTCGATCACTTTTCTCCTAAGCCATACTTCAAAAACTAATTCTATATCGGTTCAAGATGCCGCAGGTAGAGCCATTTGATGGCTCTATCAATCCGTTGAATCACTTAAAGGATTACAAAGTCCTCATGATGCTCTAAGATGTCTCAGATGCCCTCCTTGATCTTACCTTCCCTATGAGCTTGAAGAAGGCTAGAGAACCCCTTCTTCTTCATCTATCATCGTCAACCACCATCACCCCTTCTTCCTATCTCTTTTTTCTTCTTGAGTTCACCATTTTCTATTACTATGTCCATCAGAAATTAGGGCTAAAGATGCCATCGAAGCTAAAGTAAGGCCCCAATCTCACATCCCCTCTCCCTCCCCTTCTTTTTATGGTTTTAGACACTATCACTGGCCATTGATTTTGGTAGAAGCCCATAGAGAAAGTAGACTTTATTTTATCTCTATTTTTTTAGGATTTTCCCTCTCCTCATTCATCTTTGCCGCCGACGATCGTCACCAAGGGCTTCGGCCTCCCCCTTGCACCAAGCCATTGCCAACATGGGGGCCTTAACTGGTGGCAAGTGGGCTGGAGCCCGCCCGAGGATGACCAAGAAAAGGGCTTTGATATAGCCTTGGTCTTCACTACTTTTGTTGGCTAGCCACTTACTATTGGTGGTCTCCTCCACCACCATCGGCCATGCATAGCCACCTATTGCCACCTAGCTACAGCCATTGACCACCCCCCCTTCTCCTATTTTGCTAAAAGAAAGAAATAAAAAAGAAATAAAGAAAAAAAAGAAACATGAGAAAGAAAGTTGTCTCCCTCCACTCCCTCTTGCTCTTTCTATTTGATCTATGAACCCTAGTAGATGATGCTCCTCTACTTTGAATCTAAGATGGTCTTTTTTTAAAAGAGGCTCGAAACAATTTTAATATCCCTATGGTATGTCAACCTTATCCTAGCCATTACTGGATATATATGGAATATAGTTACCATTGACCTTCTTAAATTATCTAAATCATAATTGATTTGATCAGTTAAGTATCCTTCACCTCAGTCTTGATTAAAAATTTATTATTAATGAACCCCATTGATCGATCTTAGTCTTAATCTAATATGTGCTTCACGAATTTTTGATCGAATCACTTAGATCTAATACATCCATCTGTTGGACTGAACATCCGGTCAATGGTCTCCTCTTTTTATTATTTAAGTCTATTGAATTATTCAAATAGAAATTAATTATGATTTAATATTTAAAATAGGATTAGCCGAATCCCATAATGAAATCTAAAATTCTAGGATGAATAAGGTATAAGTATATCTTACACTATTTATTATTTTCAAATTATCATGTTTGCTATACATATGGACTGTTATTGATGAAATCATATTTTTCTTAAAAATCAAGATTAGCATATGTGATATGAAAATTCATATTTTGCTACAAAAAATAATTTCATGAATATATTTTATAAAAATAGCATGCATAAATCTTATTATATCTTTATTATTATCTATGTATATATATGTATATTTTAAAAAAAAGATATAAAGATTTCAAAAGCTCTCAGATAGCTATATATGATCCTAGAATTGAAAAAAAAAATCGACATTCAAAGCTAGCATCTATATGAACATAGGCCCTCCAGTGGATATAAGTTGGCATGCGAAACAAGAACTTTATCAATCAAGAATACGGATCCTATATAAGACTAAAGTAACCATAACATGAATATTGTGAGCAACACTTTGAAATATGATATGAGTATATGATGAGAATAACTTATGAATCATGTTTACGAAATATTCATGCTTTGTGCATGTATAATTGACTTTATGATTTATTTTATTATACTGCTCTATGAGATACTTTATTTTTATAATATCTATTTTTTAATGATATATTATCATTGAAAAACTGATACTTGATCCAGTAAAAAAGTGTAGATTTTACTATTGAACAGGTGTGGCTCATACCTCTTTATTCTTTTTTATTTTATAGAGGAATAAGGTTAGGAACAAAAGATGCTCCAAGCTTGGAGTTTGCATTGAAAATTTTGTAGCTAATTTAGTTTATTAAATGATTATGGATTATAGTTAATTATTTATGAATTTGGAGACGTAGATTTTGGTATTTGATTTTTGATTTAGATGCTCTGAACCAAACTTAGTTTATTTACTTATGAATGATAGAATTGAATCTTTTATTAATTTTATGTAGGATAAATTTTAGTTGATTATAATGATTGATAGACTTCATATTATCGTAGATTGCATCTCTTGATAGAATGGCTATGTTATGTCTCGGATTTGAAGCGTAACACAGGAGAAAATAGATGGTAATCATACAAGGCATATGACATATAAGACCGTCTTACTTGATGGCCGTTTATCTCTTGATAGCGGCCATAGAGTGCTGCATGGTATTCTGCAATGCAAATCACACACCACGGAGATCCATGCTCCTTTTTATCACCACCATTTCAAGTATCAAAATAGAAATTTTGAAAGTTATGCTACCTCTTCAATATAAACACCAAGAATCATTATAGATATTCCTCAAAATGGGTTATTAGCTCACGCATAAAACTGATTGCCTTAAAAAAACAAAAGAGTTGCATCGAACAATTGCATCCACAAGCCATAGCCATAATCATTGGGTGATTCTGCAGAAGATCACACCATCTATCCATAGTTGACACCAAAAATACCTAAACCTAATATAAATATCTTTCTTGACAAACCTATAATTAATGAAGATGTCAATAGGAAGCACACAGAGAGATTATGACTATAAATTTTTTGAGGAAGTATTCTATGACACCACTAGCATTGCATTACTTTCAGCAAAGGACATCTTGATCACGGTCCCCTCTTGATTTCTTGTACTTCCTTATCTTGAGGACCTTCTTGTGACAGTTTGCATACCCAGAACTACCAAATGCCGGACTCGACGCCGGTCGGTACTCCGGCAGGAGCCGCCCAGACTTGTACCGGATTCCACAAGCATTGCAGAGGGTCCCAGGCCCGGCAGGCCCGTTCCTCCATTGTGGAGTGTCCATTGTGATGCAGTGCGTGCACTTCTTCAGCATGCTGAAATCACCACCATGCCTCGAGAGGTGGTCATACAGAAGGCGTTCCGGTGGGTCGAGAGACCATGCTCGACGGCCGACCTGCCCAGTTCTCCTCTTCTTGGGCACCTTCCAATCGGGAAAGGCATCGATATTGGTCGATTCTTCCTCGTCGGCGCCGGCATTCGATAGCGGGAGAAAGTCCAGTAGGTTATCCAGGAGGTCTTGGAACCACTCTTTCTTCTCGGGATCATTAGGCTTGCACAGCTCGTTGTCGTCGACGACTTCTTCTATGTCGTCTTCCAATATCTCTTCGTGTTTGAAGCATGGAGAGGAGAGATAGGGGTGAACAATGGGCATGGTAGAAAGTCCAAGGGGGCCGTGGCATGAAGAGTACTGAGAGAGTTTTAAGTTGGCAAGAAGGTCCAAGGGAATAAATGCTAGCTACAAATAACAAAACAGTGGGCCTAGAAGGTGGATTTCTGATAGCTGAGAGTCAGCAAGATCAAAAGGAAGGGCTTTGTTGCCATTACCATATATGATTTTGTGTTGTCTTCATTATTTTAAATGGGAACATTCTGGAGACACAAGCGAGAAAGAAAGAAAGAACAAAAAGGCGACTAAATGCAAGGTTACCTTTGCCAGCGGATCTTATTAAATACGGTTAAGGGCTGCAAACGGATCAGATCTCTCAGATAAGGATAGCAAATGGATCGGATCATCATAAACAGGTCGGATCAGAAAATGATCAATTCAAATTCGATCTATTTATTAAATAAGTCAAAAATTTAAATCTGATCCGACCTATTTTTAAACAGATAATCCAATTCGATTTTTTAATCTATTTATTAAATAGATCAAATTAGGTTAAACAGATTAAACGGATTAAATAGATCAAGTTAAATGGATAAGAAACATGTTAAACAAGTTTTAAACAGGTTAAACGAGTTTAAATGGGTTCAACAGGTTAAATAAATTATCTGATTTAATCCAACTAAATATTAAATGGATTAAACAAATCAGATATTTAAAATCCAAATTGATCCACTTATTAAATGGGTTAAACGGATCGATTCGTTTATGATTCGAACTCATTTAGCCTAAACCTAAATCTATTTATGGTCGATCGAATACGAATCGGATTGACAGTGGATCATATTTTATCAATTCCACTCCCAAATATCTAACCCAGACCCAACTCAGTAAGACATGAGTTCAGGTTGTACCTTTGGTGCAAAAGAACGATTCAATTTCTTTCGTGATATATTGGATTGTGCAATGGCCACTTTGAGTTCTATACAAACAAATTGAAGAAAGAGGTTGGAATGATTTGAGTGCTATGTAAAGTATGATCGGTTGATATTATAAAAAAAACCAACCATTCTTTGAAAGATACAACCTGCAACACATAGATGTGCTTGGACCTAAGGATCTATTTTACTGTCCAAAATGGCTGCTTCAGAATAAAGTCTTCCCAAGACTAGGCATTTGTAGGGTTATTTAATTGCAGGAAGCCGCCGACAAAATGTATTTTGGACAGTTTGGGACTTCCCTCCGGTTCATTGACTATGACAGTATAAGGTTTGGTGTTACCAAAGTAGGTGTCATTAACCTTACCATCTTTGATTAATGGAACATACCTTAAAAATATGGGGTATACTTTTTTTTTTTTTTAAGTTTATATCATTGAATTAAGGTTAAAAAATATATATCTCTCTACATTTCGTATAAAATTACAAATATCTCTCTCATGTATAATTGCAGCAATGTCAACACAATATTTTCACATTATTGCAATATAGCATATCCTTCTGATTAGGATTAGAGCTCAACAGAGGTGCCTACATAGTATGTGACATGGAAATAATCATGTAATATGAATTTCTTCTAAAGAAAGATGAAATATAACGTGGATAAATATGATGAGGATTTTTCTAAAGGAAGATGGAATTTAATGTGGATAAATCCCTCTTCCCTTCTTTCCCAAAACCTAGGGTTTCAAAAATCCTAACTCTCATAGAGCAGAAAAAAAAAAAACGCGGCATCAAACATAGAGCTGTTTGACACAGTGAGCGGCCGCAAGCTCCGTCCACTCAGATCTCTTTCTCTTCTATAAGAATTAGAATTTCTAAAGCCCAAGGTTCGGGAAAAAAAAAGGAAGAGAGTTTTATACATATCAAATTTTATCTTATTTAAAAAAAAAATCCAGACTACATAACTACCTCCATGTTATCTACTGTGTAGGCACCTCTAATGAGCTCTAATCCCAATTAGGAGGGGGATAGGCCGCATTGCGATAACGTGAAAAATATAGGATTGATATCGTAGTAATTTGACATGTAAAACTTATTTGCAATTCCATACAAAATGTAGGAAAATTTTTCTAGCCAAAATTAATTATATTAAAAGTAATGAAGAAGGCAAACATTTGATGACCAATCAGTCAGTCTAATCAAGCATAAGGAGAACGAGAAGAAAAACCTAACCAAAAAATAGGTCTAAAAATTAATCTAACTAAATTTAAAATTTAAGTTGGATGTGATCTACTACTATAAATTATTTACATACAAAAAATATGAAATTTGAAAGCTCTAGCTTTTGAATCGAGTGATCAAAAATTTGAACAATCTGAATAATACCAAACATCACTTGATGTATAGGACAATGATTTCTAAATTATATATATTTTTTATATATAAGAGGTTTAAAAATAATAGATTACATCTAATATCTTGGATATAAGATCCCATCATTTGATCTAAATCAGAGAAATTCTAAGTGAATATCTTTTTGAATATAACTAAGTTTATATATATAGAAAGAGAAATAGTTGGACTTGGTTATATTCAAGTAAATCTATGCCCAAATCGATCTGATCTATATTATACAATAAAGATCTTATATTAATGATCTAGGTTATTGGATATAATCTATCATTTCTAATTGCTTAGATATAAAAAATTATGTGATTTGAAAGTTCTTACTATATGCATATTTATTCGATCTAATTTATGAATTATTTGATGTATAGGTTGGAAGTTTCTGAATTATATATATATATATATAAATAGGTTAGAAGTTGTAAATCATATCCAATAATTTTAGTCATTGGTGTGGGGCCTCTCGTCTGAGGTAAATCCGACTGAATTTAGAAGGAGATCATTATTCTCAAGTCCAGATATTTTTTTAGAATTTTTTATCTAAATAATATTTTAAAAAAAATTACAAAATTAATATATTTTCAATTTATTTACAAGAATTATGCAAAACCATAAAATACCATTTCAAATAGTATTTTTTTTTGATAGAAAACGCCATTTGTAACGGTGTTTCTTCATCCCACGTCATCTCCTCCCTCCGTCCCCCGTGGAATCAAAAGATCAAAAAAAAAAATCGTCATTTGTAATAGCGCTTTCAAAAGCTCATTTCAAATAGTATTTTCAAAGGCGCCATAACAAATGGCATTTTCTTGGTTACACCCCCCATCCATTCAAAAAAATCCATCCAATAGTTCAAAAAAAATTTAAAAAAATAATCAATCCGTGTCATCTCCGAACCACTCCGTACTGATGCCATACCGACCTATACTAACCCAAACCGCACTGTATCGAACGGTTGGTGCTCGCACCATACCGTACCGAACCGGTATGGTCCGATTCATGTCATTTACCAAAAAATCGATCTGAACCGTATCGGTTCCCCACTGAAAAATTTATCCAGCCAAGGTTTGCAATACTGGTACCACATCCCGTACCGTTTGCCAACCGATACGGTACCGAAGGATAAAAAATAAAAAAAATCCATCCAATGGCCAAAAAAAAGTAGAAAACCAATCCGTACCGACCCGTATCAGCCCATACTGACTCGTATTGATGCCGTATTGATCTGTACCGACCCATACCACACCGTACGTACCAAGCCATTCGTGCCTGTATCATACCATACCGTACCGAATCGATACGATCCGGTTCATCTCATTTGCCAAAAAATCGATATGAACCGTGTTGGTTCCCCATCGGTACGGTATGGGGTGTACTGGCCGATTTGGGCCGATACGGAATACCATGCATCCAGCTGTAGCCTTAGTAGATTTAGGTCCGACACAATCATCCCATCATCTCTTATCAACTTGAAATCCTTATCCTCACCATGATTCAGAATACTCTTTTTGTCAAATCACCGCAATCCTTCATCATTTGGTTGTCAGGCTTCAAGCCTTTGTCGAAATAAGCTCTCACCATCTGCTTTGGGATACACACGTAAAACTATATCATACCCTCAATGAAAGAAGATGAGGAGAGAGAGCAAACAAAAGCAAGCGTACAGGTGGAGAGAGAGGTGTGAATATCAGATGCCATTCTATCGCAGTCCTCCTTCATAAAAAACTGACTTGTCTGATTTAGCTTATTTTTGGCTATTTCAAGAGATATAATTAAATTACTCGACATATTATTATTATTTACATTATAATTTTTATGGCCCTTTTAGCATAACTTTTTCTCTCCTAATCTTTTGAGATATATGAGACTACGTGTATCCACGTCCATAAAGCATAACATCCGATTACTTGAAATTAAACTAATCTCTGATAAAAATAATAATTAATAATATAAAATAGAATAAAAATATCAAATGTACAAAAAATAGTACAATAAAAGTTTCAAAAATATTAAATATAAATCTAAAAAATACCAAATCTCATAAAAATGTCGTGGTGGCCGTGGTCGCTTGGACCTTCTCAGGAAGGTCCTCAACGACCGCTCTTACTCCTGTATCTGCTGTGATGGCTCTTCCCCCATATTAATGGACGTCTGCTAGTCATGCTGCTCAGGAATAACTAGTACTGTCGGAGCATCTGCAGGCTGAGTGACCCTCTCAACACCCTCATCTGGATGTAAGGATGGGCCTGAAAAGAAAGTGTCATATTCATGTGGCCACCTGAGACCCGATGATGTCATCTGGAGCATGTAGGAAGAGGAAAGCCCTACCATCTGTGGATCAAAAGATGATAGCATCTGTGTAGCATGTAGTGATGACATCTGCGGAATATTCAGTGATGGCATATGTTAACATATAGTGACGGCGTATATCTCATATCTGGCACATCGGTTGCTCTATACCAAAACGCATAGCTATCTAGATCAACGCCAATTTCTACCAGTGTTTTCGAACATGATCTTTCCATCTAATGCAGTATCCGAATTCGCTCGTCCTCATCAGTCGTAGATAAAGCACGACGAGTGTCCAACATAAGATTTGACATAGAATTAGTCTACATAATAAAAATAAAATTAGCAATATACTATAAAATATAAATCAAAGATATAATAGAACTAAATAAAATATTTTACAATCTTAATTATTAGAAGTAAAGATATTGATATAAAGTATAATTTTTGTGGTCTTACCTAAAAACGCACAGCCTAACTCTCACCCTCATATCCTGAAACTGCATACCAAGGCTGTCCAATGACTCGCACTATAATGCTAAAAAACTTAGTTATATAGTCCTCGATATATGGACGGCCTCC
Organism: Elaeis guineensis; assembly: GCF_000442705.2. Taxonomy (NCBI): domain Eukaryota; kingdom Viridiplantae; phylum Streptophyta; class Magnoliopsida; order Arecales; family Arecaceae; genus Elaeis; species Elaeis guineensis. The sequence continues at coordinate 8,061,655 of NC_025993.2, forward strand.
CAAAATGTGATCACCGTGAACTATGTGATCTCGGCGTGCATTCTAAATGGCAATATACTCTGCATGTCTGATATGCCAGTCAATATGAGCTCTCTCTCGTCGATCAATACGATGAAGTCTCTGGCTGGTATCAACTACTCTGGAATGTCCTGAATTTGGCCAAACTACCGCAGCACATGATCGAAAAGATGTCACTCCACCATATCAAAATAAATAAGTGGCACCCTAACAGCCATATGTCATGTCCAACTGTATACATCTGCGGTAATATAGTCAATATCTCACCTGCATATGGCTCCCACAAAAATTGATAGAGTTAAAAATAAAAATAAATTAGTAAGCTAAATTTTTAATAGATTATGAATACTGTAAAATGATATTTGTAAATAAATCAAATTTATCTGTCTATATGTATCAACTAATATATCCAGCTGGTACCTATAAATCCGTGCCACTCTCGTCGATACGTGGTGAACATGAATGCAATATTCCAGCTGTTTGACAGTGTATTCATGTTAAATAAATTTTATCGGATTAAAAACAGTACTAAATTTTAAGTAAATGAAGTAATATTTTTATACCTATATCCCAACGGTCCGTCTAGTCTAAATGGGACATCAGGATCATGCTGCTCTGATGGCATCTCAAGCAACTATCGTCATAATGGACTGATAGTTGGCATCCTCTCCCATATCAAATCTGTAAATTTAAAAAAAATTATATATATATACCCAATCAAGCTACAATAAAATATTAAAAATATAAATTTTTAATTTATATACCATAATAATACAAAATAACCATTAATCTCACTCTGGTCAGTATAAAACCCAACACATAGTCCTGTACAGCAACTAGTACTGCACTGCTCCAATGAGCCTACGAGCAACTCTAAATCCTCCAATAATGATAAAAATATCAACTTCATCTTGTTCGATAAAGTATTAGGTAATAGAACACCACCTAGCAACCGCAGCACTTGCTATGACATACTGCTGTACTATCTTGTCTGGTGCATCATCTCAATGTACAAATATCGATAACGATCATCCAAATAATCTATCCTCACCGTGAATGATCGAAAAACTGGACCTCAGACTCAAACCCTAGCAATCGTAAGCACAAAGCCTGCCACTTTGGAATGGTAAACATGGGATCAACTCGATAATTGGATCACCATCAATTGGTATCCGATAAGGATGCTAACATCTTGTAACGTGATGGTCGTCTCACCGAATGAAAGATGAAATGTGTATCTCTGGACGCCATCTCTCAAGCAAGACAGTAATAAGACCAACATCCATCTGTATGCAATCAATTCGATACACTTCATAGAATCCCAGATATCGTAAATAATCTAGCATTCTAGGTGGGATATGCTCTATCCTCCAAAAGTCAGCATCGAATCGTCGTAGTCGAAGGTGTCTGGGCTTCTACAATAAGATATAATAATTAGATAACGTATATAACTTTAACAAAATTTTTTTATAAAAAATATAAGTAGTAAAAGTAGGATTGGAATGCTTACACCGTCATTTAAAATAGTCTGTGACCGATGGTGCTCCTACAATTAAGAATATCCTGTCTCGAGGGCTGGATGCCGTGGAGGTAAGCCATAACATGCTAATGAACCTAAAATAATGATATATATCCCAAGTTATTAGAGCATGAGAAATATGATAGCCATTCATTTCATGAAAATATAATTTTCAATGCATGAAATAATGTCACTAATTTATTATAGTAAATATCTGGTAGCATAATATTGTCACATAATACAACTTAAACATACAATACATTCATCTCTGGATATAAAAAACATTGAAAATACAATCCCACAAAAATATATAAAATAATATTAAAAATACATCTTCAGAGCTTTTAATTTCTTCACTGCTTGAAGTTAATGTGAGTTGAAGTATCCTAGACAGTGATACGATCATGATCCTGTTCTTATAAATACCACAGTGATTCTTACTTCTTATTTATGTATCATCCATCTTATTTCACAGTCTTGTTGACTTTGGTCTGCCTTTCTGCTTGGGTCTCAAACGATGATGATCAGAAATACATTTGAACATAATGTGTATCTAATAATCTTCATGTATAATAGATTAAACTCACCACTCCAATATTCATCTATCTCATTTCGACAGTATTTTTCTTAGTTTCTCCCACACGGCTGAAAATGTATGAGAAAATAAAAAAAAAATACTGTCAAAATTTTTTTCGAACCCTCTGCATATTGTTTGATTACTGTAATTACCTATAGAATTAAATGTAATTCCTAAACTATCCAAACTGGACAATCAATTGACTAATGTATATATTTTATGACAACCATACAAAAATATATAATTAAATTATAAAAATCTTCCTAAGTTTAGGTCGAGATTATACTTAAGTCCAGTATTTTGAAAAATATACACCAACAGTTTGATATTTATGAAAAACCTATAATTTAGTCCCACCTTAGGAGGTATGTGTAGATTTTTCGTAGACGTTAGGGATGTAGATGTAGGTTTTTCAAAATGTTGAACTCATGTGGTAATTTCGACCTAACATGAGAAGGATTTTTATAATTTATTTATATATTTTTATACGGATGCCGTAAAATATCCTACATTAGTCAACTGATGGGTCTACGATTCTATAAATTCAACATATTTAAAATTCTTAAATTAGCCTTGGATCTATTTTTGAATCAAGTCCGAGTCTATTTCTAAAAAGAATATAGGAAACAATAATATTAACCGAATTAATTAGAGATCCCTAATACATTGTAAATAAATAACAATAATGATAATAATGAGATTAAAAAAATAAAATAAATAAAAGAATGATGGTGGTGGGGCAGGGAGGTCGGCGGGAAGGCATCGCAGAGTGCCACGATGGAGGGCGTCGGGCGGGGAGGGGACGCAGGGGGGGTGCGAGGTGGGCGGGAGGGGGAGGAGGACTGGGGGGTGGGGTGGTGGGAGGGCGTCGGGCGGGAAGGGGGAAGGGGAGGGGGACCGGGGGGGTGGCACGGCGGGAGGGCCTCGGGCGGGAAGGGGACCCGCCAGGGGGTGGTGGCGCACGGGAGGTCGGCGGGGAGGGGGAGGAGGATCGGGGGGTGGGGTGGCGGGAGGGCGTAGGTGGGAAGGGGGAAGGGGAGGGGGACCGGGGGGTGCACGGTGGGAGGGCCGGGGGAGGGGGGGGTCGCATGGCGGGAGGGCATCGAATCCGGGAGGGGAAGGGGGGAGCGACAAATTGAAGGGGAGGGGAGAACATACGGGGATCGATGGAGAATGGGCGGGGATCGACGGTGAACAGTGGAGAAAGGGTTCGGTGGTGAACGGGCAAGAAGGAAAAAGGAATATTAAGGGTTTAAATCCATTTCAAATGGATTTTGAAAGTCATTTTAAATTTTAAATAATATTTTAAAAATACCATTTAAATGACGTTTTAAAGGCTACTTAAAATGTGATTTTTTTTTTTATCCTTTGATTCCACGAGGGCCAGAGAAGATGACGTGAAGCGAAAAAATATCATTTGAAATAATATTTTTTATTAAAAAATATTATTTAAAATAATATTTTATATTTTATATTATTTATTAAATAAGTTAAGTATATATTAATTTTATAAAAAAAATTAATATTATTTGATAAAGAACTCATTTTCCGCATGCAAAATACTCTATCATTCCCTAGCATAATAATTTGGCATAAGATGCGCCTTCCCCAATGTCAATGGCGAAATCAGGAGAAGGTTTGATGATAATGCGAGACAGCCTCTGCTTCCCCCGAAGGCATCGTACACGCGGTTTCTCTCCCACGCCGGCGACGAGCTCAAGAGCTTCCGGTCGTGCCTCCGGTGGCCCTGCGTCGACCACTCCGACGCCCCCCGCGCCGTCGTCTCCTGGTCCTTCTTCCTCCTACTCGGCCTCTTCGTCCCCGCCGCCTCCCACTTCCTCTTGATCTACTGCTCCCCTGGTGAGTTGAGATCCCTCGTCTACCTCTTCCTCGACCATTCCTCTTCTTCCCCACAATCTGCTGCTTTCTTCTATTTTTTCTGGGATCCATTTGGTATTGCTTTTGTTTTCTGTTTTTTTTTTTTCCTAAAAATCCCCCAAAAAAGAAGTAGACTGAATAACTTGTATCATGAAACCTTTTGTTTTTCTAAATTATTTCTAACATCTTTAATAAAGCTTTTGCTAAGAATAGTGCTTTCATTTTTTATAAGAAGGATTGATATTGCTGACAAAAATAATGAAAACAAAAGTAAAGAATAGAATTTTTGAGCGCATGCTATCAGCATCAATCCCCCCTTGGTATTTTACTAATTTGTAGAGAAACAGAAATATTAACACAACGACGACGATAAACACGCCCTTATCTTCTTCGATTCCAAACTGAGCTTCCGAGAGCTGCACAAAGCCTCATCTGGCTTCGAGTCGGAGTCTTCGGTACGCGCAACTTTTCCAGATAAATCCTCCCTCTTTAAAAATTCTTTTTTATCGTTTACTTTTTATACATTAGTAGAAATTCTTCACTAACAAGCAATTTTCTCCAGCATTATTATGATCTTGTGATTTAGTTATCAACTTTCATGTTAGATGAACTCTCCACATTTTAGCTGTTCTTGATTCTAGATACACTAATGATTTGGTCGGCATAAAGGGTTTTTAAGATGCCAACTTCTATTAGTTCTTGTTTCTAACCATTCATATATCTAAAATTGCAGTACCTGCAACTTATTTTTTTACCTTTTTTTCTGGTGTAGTTTAGTTAGAGATTATTTTCATTTTCACATATTGTTGGTTAAAAATTTCTGGATCAGTGCCAAAACCAAGCTTTTGATGATCCACATGATTTATGGTTTTAATCATAATTAACTTAACCCAACAAGTGGGTTCTCAAACATTCATTTTAAAATTTGAGATCAATTGGAAAGATTAAAAATTTCGCTGAGCTACTTAGCACCATCTTATATTAAGGTGAAGACAAGAGCACATGTTAAAAAATTAAGCTGCTTCTACTGAATTATTCAGAAGCAGCATTACCTAAAACTTTGCTTTTTCGCATGGTGAATTTCCTTATCCATTCACAGAAGATATCCAAAAGGATAGAGAGAATCCCTATTAATCCCACGAAAGTGATTAAAACGCTGATCTAATTTTCCATGCAAGATTCTTTTCCTTGAGGGAAAGGTTAGGCAGCCACCAAATAGCTTTCATTAAGCAAATGAAAGTAAGAGGAAGTGTTATTATTCTAGAGTAAAGATAAGAGCAATCTAGACCATAAAAAGGAAAACCCAGATATAAAACCTCTCCACCAACAAAAATTTCAGAAGTTGCAAGAAAGAATTCGTCTTCTTTTTTATTTTGTGAGAAGATAATCTAATCCATTTTCTGACTAAAAGTAGATAATAGCAAGAAGCTCCATTACCATCCTCTTCCATATAACACTAAATAAACTGTTCTTGACTTCTTTATTTATGCAAATTGGATACATGATACACTGTTCTTCATTCTAAGTCATAATGGAAAGGATGGATCACCTTTTTTATTGGGATTGCTAAATCATTAAGCAATGAAAGACTTGTTTATTTCATGAGTCAATTACATTCATCACTCAACAATTACTTCTCTCTTATTTTGCTCAAAAAAAAAAAAAATCTGATCTCTAATGAAGGCTGGTGTGATTTTGCTGTCATGTTGGTTTCCGAGAATTTGTATTGATGTACTATTGAATATCAAAATGAATAATCATTGGTCCATGTAGACTGTTTGCAAATTGCTAGAGATCAAACGCAATCAGCCACAACTAATAGAGATTTTGCAATGCCTGGGCATGGGTCTCCTCCAAATGTTGTGGCTAATATTGGGATTGAGCATCTCCTCTTACCCACACAGGCCTGTTTTTCAAACATGCAAAAGCACAAATTAAATTATTGTGAGAATTATATGAAAAAATATTCTCAAGTTTGTTAGAAACCTTATTTTTATTGATCCTGATAATTCAATGTATCTTGCTGGCAAAAAACATGCTTAAAAGTTGAGAAATCTCATGAACTATTCTTTTTTGAGTGAAATAAAAAGAACTTAAAAGTCTCAACAACTCTACATACTCTAAGAGGAAAGAACTTTGAACAGTGCTTCATGTGTAGCAAGTCAATATTTTTATGGTGGTGGACATGCATGTAGATTGAGAATGTTGAAGAGGTTACCTTCTTGATAACAGCTTTGGATGAGACTGCATGACAACTTCCTAAAGCATAGTTTTCACAATCTCCAATAGGGTTTCCGTAGCTTGCAAACTTTATAGAGGATATGGCTTCCCCTTCATGACATTGGAGCTGAACGCTTGGTTGTTTTCTTTTTGAAAATAGGGAAGGTGAAAAGGACTCGGCCACATTACTGCAAATATGAGTAACTGAGATGGTCTTCAATGTGATACCAAGAGGGTCTCCACCCATTTCTTCGAAAAGAACCAGGAGGTTCCCAAAAGGTTTCAGAAAGGACTGAGGAACATGATACCTAGTAGTTGGCCATCAGTCAAGTGATAGACACATAAATTTGTCAGATGAAAGAAGACATGTAAACAAGTATTAAGCATCATTGTAACTATTCCATTCGAGACACTATAATTAGAGACTGAAATAGAAATAAACATGGCTCATGAATTGAAAAACTCTACTTACAGAGTTTGTGATGGCTGTCCATTGGGACTAGCAAACGAGACCCAATAACGGCCAATGCTTTCTCCATTTATCCACACCTCGCCTTTACCCATACTCGAAAGGTCTAGTGCCACCGGCTTGGTACCAAATGGAGCATCGAAAGTTGTCTGTACAATAGAAAGACTTACAAATATTAGTTTCTTAATAAATGGATCTCTGGCAGTAGATTGTATAACTATGACATGGAGATTGACATTCTACCTCATACCATGTGAGAGGCCTATCTATAGAGCTCCCATCAGTTCTCCAAACCACCTTTTGTAATCCTTGTTGGGTGTAGATTTCTAGCTTTTCCCCTAATAAACCAATCTGCATTTTGTCTTTGTCAATCAAATGCATGTTTTTGTGGTCATACAATATTGCTTCCCATGTGAATAGAGACCTTTTAATAGCTAATACTTATTTAAATAGTGAAAAACAATGTGATGTTTTCACCAAACATAGTGAATAAGAACTTATAGAAGAGCACGTCTACGATGTTTTGATAGAGAAGAGCACATTTAACATCAATGCTGAACAAACGTGGAGCTATAAATTCCTCAGAAATAAAGTATACCTATGAATTTTAAGATAACCACCATCTTTTTTATGGTTTTACAATCATTACTTTCAAAGCTTGTCTTATCAAAGAAGACTTTATTGCTAGAGTATACCTGGTATCCCCACAGCCAGTTAGTGAGATTTTGAGGTCCACTTCCACTGCAGTTGATGCTCACTCTACGAAGTCCAGCAATCCTTTTCTCAAGATATGCCCCACCATCCTTCAAATCCATACAATAAATATAAAGCCAACTTTTTCATAGTATGCACTAAATAAACAATGTTACAAAGAATGCATATATGAAGTTTTCTATTGAGCTCTATTTGTGGCCCTTGTTCTGATTGAAGTTTTGACTGATGTTGCAATATTTTGTCTGTGTTTTACCATTAGAAAGTTAAAGGGCAATTTCCTTTAAAAAAAGGAAAAAAATAAAAGTCAAGGAACCAGGTTGAATATCTTCAATATTGGTGAGATGGCTTAAAATTTCACATATGGTCATTAAGAATTTTAATTCTAAACACGGGCCAGGAGTATGGAGGATTATATCAGAAACATGAACATAAAAAAAAGCATTTCTCTCTGAGGGAAATGGTAAAGGATGTTCAGATGAAAATAGAGCATAACATCTAATGTATTCTCATAAGAAATAAATCCAGTGTTGCAAGCACTTAATAATGTAGGAGGGGCTAGCACTTCTTCATGCATCTTTCCAAATTGTCATGCTCTTCTCTCCCTTTCTCTCTCAGGAGGGAAAAAAAAAAGAGAGAATCTACAAGTTAGAATAATGTGTTTTGGTGTAGCAGAGGTCATATGCACCCAGAGTTAATGCTGCACTAGTTAGAATAAGCAGACAAGAGAAAAGAATATGTAGATCCTTGATCAAGATTTGGGCTATAAATTGAAAAACAGATTCTACAAGTACAAACAAAAAGAAGTATCTCTTTATGAGCAATACCATACTCTATACTTTGTGACACAAAAAATTCTTGAAAAATAAACTGCAGTTCAGAAAATGTCTCCAAAATAAATTTGTGACTCAAAATTCTAGTTCAATATTTTCATAAAAGAGTTTCCTATAGATTTCTTTTTAAAAGAAAAAATCGTTGTGTCTCAAGAGTCCTCTGCCTTCTAGATTTTTCTTCTCTCTCTTTTTTCTAATACCTCATTCAGTACTTTGTTATAATTTTTTTGTTCATATTTCTTTTTTACTTTCAATTGTTAACTGTAAATAACAAGAACTGGAAGTAAGATTCTTACCGGTAATCCAACCATGACGCTCAACAATGAGATGTTGTTCTGCCCTTCCCTTAATGAAATGTTTTTCTCCAAAGTCATATTTGGAGGTCCATCGGAACTCCCATGCACACTTCCTAATTACATTTTGGAGCAAAGGTATGCAGCTTTATCAATGCTAGAAGAGAGAAATTCAGAATGTCAACAATAACAAGTCACGCTAATACTAGCAAAATGAAAAGTAGTGCTGTTTTTCCTGATCTTACTAATTTTCCGCTTCATCTGTTTTGGTCAGTAACGGACATGGAAGATGTACAAATTTATTTAGTTTGTGAACTGCATCTATTTTATCAGGGAAGAAACCTGTTTTCTTAAATTCATAAGTTACCTACCCACAAACTCATCATTTACAAAAGCATGTAACACATGAGCTCGAGAATCAACACTGAGTGCTTGCTGACCATCACTGGATTTGTGGTTGTAGCTGCATTTCAGGATAGAGGGTATAAATGCGATTGACTACTTGGGCAATTAATGATACTACAAGTAAAGGATTTATCAAGATTTCAAAAAAAAAAAAAAAAAAAAAAACAAGTAGTGTATTGCTTACAAATACCTCGTAAGATTCATAAAACAAGAATAGTATGTCTCATACTACCTGAAAGTATACCAAAGATAATCTGTCCCATCTTTTGTTGTTGACATTTGTTCCAGCAGTTCTATGTTTGTGAATGAAGCATGGTGAACGTTAGGTATTCCCTCTGTGAATGTACTCCATTTGTTAGCATTGTTAAAGCTCTGAACTGCTCTTGCTGATCTGTTTCCATACTGAGCACTAACCTGTGAAAGACAATGAAGAACCGTAGTGTTATTACATTATTTAAGTGGTCTAATTGTTTACACTAATGAAAGATGAGTTTGAAACTGAAGTTGGTATATTACCACAACCTTCTCTAATGGGATAAAACAGTCAATGATTAGATACAAGGATCCAAATTATAGCTCATCTAGAATTTCAGCAATATTTGTGTATATGTCAAAGAAGGGAAGAAAAGAGGATAAAATGCTTGAAAGAAGCAAAGCAAGGAGTAAAACAAAATCAGTCTCAGAGAATTTGATCTTTAGGATGCAGTGAGATCACCTCTGCAGTATTGAAGGCTACCCTTTTGCAGTCTGGCAGAATACTTATGGACTTGGAAGGCAATTCATATGTTGCATTATGAAGACTCACGGTTGCATTGAGATGCTGGGCAAAGTTTACAAGAAATGCAGCACACTTTCCTGAATTTGTTTGAAAAACATGTGCCTGTATTGAAAACATCCATTAAGTATACCAATGATTTCAAATATACCTAAGGCATCATCAGAAAAAGTAAAAAAGAAGAACGAAAGAGAGGTTTAATGTCAATGTTCTAAGCCTTCTGCAGTTTTACCTCCTGTTGTTGACCCAGCGAAAAATTAGTATAGGTTCCCCAAAGCAGCGGCTCAGAGGATAGCTTAATTGCAGCATGCAGTTCTCTAAGATGACCCCATGTAGGTAGCCAGATCAAGCCTGGATGAAGTCATAGAGATGTATGATCAGAACATGAAGAATGTATTTCTTCTTCAATCAAGGATGACTTTCCCCCTTTTTCAAGTCAATCATTGAAGAAATACAAGACTTACAACTAATAACACTAACCATATTCATCCAGAGGAGCTCGATCATAATAGCTTGTTGTTACATATGAGGAGGGAGACTTCCCAAAGTTCGTTCCTCCATGGTACTGCATTAAGATCAGTTGTCTGATGATATAATTTTAAAAGAAGTTTATCTGCACCACACACTGGCACATGCATAATATATTTCTGGAAAAAAAAAAAAAAAAAGAACATCATTATAGTGGATTCATGGAAAGCAGCAGTTTTCTTTTATGTTGAACGTTCCATTTTACATCTGGATATTCTGTTTGGCACTCTGATTTCTTGTTTTTAAGCTGTTCATCCATGATTTTCTTTATAATTGTAAAAGTTAGCTTGTTTCAGCAGTGACATCTGGACTGTCATCTCTTCAATCTAATATTCAAATTATCCATACCGTGTGACTCGTATCATCATGTAATTGTATCAGAAGGAGGTTACTCAACAACAGGGCTATTGCAATAGAAGAATAAACCGCTGAGATGAAAGAGTATATTCCCCCTCTTGATAAAATATAGCTTATTGAACATTTAGCCTCCAAAAATCGCTAATTGCATATATACCCCTTAAATCATACTATTTTTGCATGGATACCCCTTCCACTGAATATTTGGCTGATAGAATTAATGAACAATAGTTTTAAGTGTAAAATGGCTTTACTATTATTTTGCATTAACAGCCTTGATACATTCATATACAAATATAGCTCTTTTCAATACAAATGGAATATTATTTTTTAGGGTACTAATGTAAAAGGGTAATAGCGACAAATAATAATCAAAATGGTTATTTATTAATGCCATTAATCAAAATCTAACAAGAGGGTTATGAGGTTATCCATGCAAAAACAAGATGATTATATATATATATATATATATATATATATATATATATATATAGTGATCTTCAGAGGTTAAATACACGCTAAGCCATACTTGCAAGTGTATATTTATGCCAAAAAAAAGCCCTGCAAGGAAATGTACTTGAAATAAGGTTAGTACTAATTATTAATTATTATCTTTAAAGTGAGAATCATTAAGGCATGATAGCAAATGTTTCTGTGGCATAACCTTTTACAAGCCATTCCATTGTTCAATGTTCGAACCAACCCTATTTCGAGGCTCAAATTATAAAGGGGATCTAAGAGATATCTTAGTATTTGATAGATTTCAATTCTTTATGCAAAACGTACTAGAAGTTATATAATGAAACAAGTGGAAGAAAAACACATACCATGTAGTAGTTCACGAAGCTTCCATTCTTTCTTGCAATGAACAGTGCGACAGAAAATGCTAGATCTTCGGCACGCCTCATGGATGGTTCCTTACCATATACTGGGTATCTACATGGCAAGAGTCATCCATTAATCTTCTTGGAGGACAGACATCAACAAAACATTGTAGGACATATGACATGAGTTCACATAAGCCGCCATTATGTTGTCCAATATAACAGTGACATTACTAAGATGCTAGCCACTAGCCTAGCTGGAAAAATTGACCCTCATCTTATATCAACAACTAGTTAAGGCTTTCAAAAGAACCAAAACTGTGAGATGGATCTTTACTATTTTTTATGATACAACAAGAGAATGAGACATCTTCATAAGAACCAAAGTGTGGGAATTGTATTTCCTGTATTCTACTAATATTGAGTGTTTGTGAGACAAGGAGAGGAAGAGACAAGAAAGACTGTGCAAGGGTCTTTTCCCTCTTGCTATCAAGGTTATTTCGGGAAGAGAGTGATAAATGGAATCTTGGTGGAATAGTGAAAACAATAAAAATAAAAAAATCTCACTTTTAAATACAATATGGAAATACTAGCATTATGTTCAGTTTATATGAACATGGACAGATATAGAAACCAGATAAAATGGCTGATGCTTTTTTTTTTTGACGAATTAGTTCAGTTGCATAGCTCTACCATAAGGCATTTGTCTTATATAATCAAATTGAATGTTTAAGATATGAAGTGTACCAGAAAGTGATCATCTGAATTTTGAGAGCATTGAGAATACAAAATAAGGAGACCAATGATAGGTGTGTTTTGTTGAAAGCATACCTTTGGGTCCAATTTTCTGTCCAAAGTGATGGCTTTGTAGGTGAATTTGGCCCTGCAAATGTCTCTCCACATTTCAATCCATTGCAGGTATTTATCTGCGCATGAAGTTTCAACCATTTGATTGTTACAGTATTAACTTGCAATTTTCACAGGAGTCATGAGTCTAGATATGAACTAAGAATGCGGACCACTGGATCAGGAGCATCATCTTGCTTGCACATCATCCATGGGACCCCAGTTTGTAAACCCACAGCCATAGATGCTGCCCAGCGAACATAAGGAGGTCCTCTCTCATGAAATGCAGGCTCCACCATTTGGTACTCATTCTCGATCTGCATGTTATATTATGCATATCATTTTGTTTAAGTGAGTCTCGCATAACATTATATAGCCATAATGATAAAAAGAGTTTTAGTCAACATGTGTCACCTGAGAAACTATGATCGGACCTCCTTGAGGATAATACAATTTCTCAAACTTCATCAAATTCACTATGTTTTCCACAAATCTTTTCATGTAGAACTGCATGTGAACCAGCCAACTTAAGCAGCAGAATTAGCCAACACAAGCAAAGTGCTCTGAAGACATTGTACATGATTTTTTTTCTTTTATGATCAGTTACATTAATATTAATCATTGATATATAACCTCGATTACTGTAATAAGAATAGAGTTTCTTAATAGAGTGTTATTCAAAGTCACAACAGCTTTCTTTTCTTTTCTTTTTTTCCTCCAAAAAATGGAAAGGGTCTCTTTTGAAAGGAATATTTTTATGTATTATATTTTTATGCACATTTCTATTTCCAAGTTTTCTGAGGAAAGGTTCACTCTGTTTGGTGTCTGAATGCATAGTTGAGAGACATTTTCTGAGCAATGTATCTGAGAGATATTTGCGATGAGCCTTATTTGAAAATCTAGTTAATGAATAGATTTAGTATGAGCAATGGTCTGAGGGGGGGGGGGGGGTGGGGGGTGTGTGTGTGAGAGAGAGAGAGCGAGTAGGTAAAGCAGCAAATTTTAAACTCCAAATAGTTGCCTATGGTGTGAAGGGACTGGTAGAATTCATGGATTTCGTGCAGTCATGTACCTTGAATGGTTCATTGTCAGACCGAAAAACAATTCCTGGAACATCATGCAACCAAAATGGGAAGCCTCTGCAGAACACAAGTTCACATAGCATTAAGGAAATGTTAGCAGGGCAAAAAATTAGGTAGAAGTTTTTTTAAAAGACTAAAAGTACAAATATAGCGATACTTTTTTTTTCTTTCCATTGGTTATCAATATCTTGGATTACACTTTGAGGATTTCACTACTACCATGCATATATACCTTGAGTAATTATGATTTTTTTTTTTTTTGAGAAAAACAGTAACGAGCCACCTCATTGATAAACATGGAAGTTGATTCCCTCAAATGGATGATTTCACAAATGAGTTTTTTAAGCTCTTGCAGAGAAGATTTAGGAGTTGTAGCATTGTGCATATGATGAAAGGTGGGAATCAGATTGTGCATCTCTCAGCAAAATTGCTTATTAACTGGGTTGTGAAATAGTTTGGTTGGATGATGACTCCTACTTTATTTGAATTAGTTATTGGAAGATGGCATGTGTTTCATGACTTAATTAAGTCATTATCTTCAGAAGAAAATCCATGTATGAGTTCATTTAGATTAGAAAGCATCAAAGTGTTTTCTTATTTTTTTATCTCTTTTGCATACACGCTACTTAAGCACCGCAAATTAAATACAGTATATAGAAATTTATGGCTTTCTTTGCCTTGTTGAAGACTACATCCAATCTCTTAATGATGGCTTAAAAAAAGATGCAAACACAATCATGTAGATCGTACTTCACTCTCTATTTTTATTGGAGACCAAATCCTCTAGAATGTAAACTATTATAAATATCTTTTATAAACTTGCATTCAAATGTGTATAATTTCTCCATTTTCTTTTACAGTCTTTAACTTTTACATGAGCCCTTTGTTGGATCACATAAAGCCCTTTTGCCTTCACAATGTAAGACTAGAGGCATGCATTGAGAATTCAACAGACAATGTCACAAGTTTCACCTTCTTCAAATCATGCAAAGCATTTGCTGTGTGGAAGGCATTCGGTGGTTAGATTTAGATTGATGATGCATTAGATGGTATGACTAATGAACTATCTGCTATTTCTTTTGATTTATACAACTTGAGCTCCCCAAAATATGAACTAGTCTTGGTCTACCATAAGCATCAGTCTGTAAAAGGCTAAAAATTCAAGTCCTGAAATGTATTCTATATTATGTTCTTAGAAAATGGTTTGTAAATTCTTACTTTAAAGGGTTGTGTGTGATGTGGTTCTCTCTCGTTCTCACTGCTGGAATCTCTCCCCATGCAAACACTGAGGAAGGTCCCAACCGATGGTTTGCACCAACTATATTAATCATCATAATTCAATTGAATTTCAGGGTACTTCTATTAAATGTTCCAGGGTTTTTGTCCTTTTAAATCAAGGACTGAACGATTTAATAACTTCTCCCTTTCCTTTCTTCCAAAAATATATATATATATATATCTCTTTTCTTATTGGATTTCAACCAGATTTCTTCAAAATGATAAGATTTTATCAGCTAAATGTATTCTAGTATCACATGCATGCTTTTGTTAAAAAAAATAAATGTATTAAAAAATGATATGTTATTAATTTGCAGTTTTACATGTGCTGAAAAAATAGCATTTCATACCCATATTTCCATTCGGACTCAATAAAGGGACCCATCCTAAGGCTTACATAGAGGCCTTGAGCTTGAATTTCTTTAATGAATCTCACAAGGTTGTACCTCCCTTCAAAATTAAACTAAAACAAAACATAGATCATATAATGTCTCAGTGATAATGCCACAACATTTGGTGAATGCTTAATATTAGTATAGAAAAATAGCAGAGTAGATGTGATAGATAACTTGCCTGTCCTCTGATTGGCTCATGAGCATTCCAAAACACATAGGTTTGTATGACATCAAGGCCACCTTCCTTGGCTTTAGCTATGAGGGATGGCCACATCTGCCAATTTATCACATTGTTAATTTATATAGTAAATCCTTCAAATGAACATTTCTGTTTAACTACTGTTGATATCAACCGAAAAATTTACACATTTAGACATAATTGATCAAAGATCATTGTATTTACAGTTACTGATGATAGTTAAAACATGACTCCCATCCAGAACAATAAACTACAAATTTCAACTCCTAAGCTGAAGTATTAGAGAAAAATCTAATACAAAGAAATTCATGTTGCCTATAATTGTTCCATTTGCTTAATTTCTTTAAAAATTCATCACTTATTATGCGCCTTGCATCATGATTTAGATAAAAAATGACCACATCATGGCAGGTAATTTTCAGCTGACTAGGTAGGATGTAGAATCTGCTGACTCATATCCCACTTCAAGCACTAAGAATTAGCATGGATTTTTTTTAATCTTCGTCTAGATCTCCAAAGCTGAGCATTTTAATTTTTGCTCCCTTTCTTTTATTCCATTTGAGAATTTGGAACTTGGAAATGCTATCCTTACATTGATTGTATTGTCTGTCAATTGTGGAAAAGAAGGATTCATAGTGTGGAATATTCATATTTAAAAGAATCCCAATGCATACCTAGATCACCTGAACTATAGATTCTTCATATCTTAAAGAATTCCAGTCCACAGCTAGCTCACCTGAAGCTAAGCTGCTAGTTTATTTTCTAGTACAGTATCTTATGACGACTTGTGGCCTTGTAAACCAGAATAGTATGTGTACCATATCACTATTGATTGCAACAATATAATAAGGGTACAGCTGATGCACAGCATCCAGAATATTTCGAATATTTTTTCTATAGTTTTGCTTACTGCTCCTCTTTTTAAATAGCCAGTTCCCCTCAAGCTCTATCTAAAGAAGCATTTTTTAGAGGAGAGAGAGAGGATTGAATTAATGGATAACTCCACTTCAAAGAATCATAATTCTCTTACGACATCCATTTGGCAAACCATTATCTTGAATAATAGGGTGATATATAAATATTGATTGTTTGCTACTGCTATTGGAGCACACAAGGGATTTCTTGTTGTTTATAAGCATGGCTTGGGAAGTCAATATCATTAACAGGCCATGATTACTTTATATATATAAACAGTTTTCAAATATCATATACAGCAACCATTAATTTCAACCATCAATTATGCAAATCATGATGCCAAAGGCTGAAATAAATGAAATCATGTTAGCATAAGATTTTACTTTGACCATTTCTATTGGATAGAAGCTTGGACAAGCTTTATCAGTGGACCACTAAGACCAAGGCGAGGTTTCCAAGTTCTAAAAGAGCACCAAAATCCTAACTGGAGCTGGTATTTTGGGCACCATCCTTCTAGGTTCATCGTCGGTATTTGTTGAATCAACTAGACTAGTCTAAAAAATAACCTCAAAACAGTAACGATAACCGGTGTTTGAGAAAATTGTATGGTGAACCTGTTGATAGAAGTACTCCTAAAATACTTCATTCTATCTCTGGATTAAAGATATCTCCATTAACTTTATGGAAAAATAAGTACCGTAATCTTTAAGTTTTTTTTTAGATATATTTTAAGTTTTTTTAATTTAGATATATTTGATTAGAGAGAATTAGATTTTAAAATGAGCATGAAAATGAGTGGCTCTTATTCTAATTATTTGATTTGCGTCCCATTCCGATTTCAATTTCGAAGAGAGTGAGAACGTCTTAATTTTCGAAAAGCCAATTCCTACTGTCTCCTAGTATTCAAATTCTATTCCGATTTTGATTTTCATGTCGTAGGATATGACCATTCTGATTTCTATATATTTCAATTCATTTTGATTTCAATTTTAGTTACAAACAAATATATCCTTAATTTGCATATCCATCCTAAAGTTTGATAGGGTCTATTGTCACAAATGATTCAATATAACCTTTGCTTAAAGAGTTGGGTCCAGACCAACTCACTTCTAGCTCGCAATATTGACTAACCTAATCAACTTGCTTCCCTAGCGGCTTGCGGCCAAGCCCAACCAGGTTTGATTGGGAAAACGACAACCCAGTCCCAATTGAAACAATCCAAGAGAAACAACAGAGGAGAGAGTAACTCCATCTGGTGACCAATTCCTGAAACTCTACTCCGTTTTTTTTTTTTTTTTTGGTAAAAAATCCTTGTCTTCTTTTTTTTTGGTAAAAAATCGCTGTCTTTGAAAGGAGCAAGATTTCAATACCACGCATTGATGCAGCCAAAGAAAGCAATAGCAAATGATACACCGAAGTCTAGAAAGAGAGAGAGAGAGAGAGAGTACCTCAGGAGTGCTGCGAGGGTAATGAATGGAACCAGAGAAAAGTATCCTTCTAGTTCCATTTATGATCAAAGCTCTTCCATCATACGTTACGTCTCCTCTTCCACCTGCTGCTTCTCCGCCGGCAACCATAATGAACATGGATAACACCACCACCACCACCTTCTTGAGAGCCATATCGCCTTCCAAGAATCCACAACACCTCCAAAACCTCTTTTGCTCTCTCTTAAATACTAGTCCACTTCCTGAACATTAATTATGACTCCCATATCCTCATTGAGAGAGAGTTGGTATGCTGACCAGAAGCAGAGAATTCTTCTTTCAAACAAGGAAAAAGAGAACTACATATCCAAAAAAGGGAAGGAAACAATCCTTGCTTTCTAGATTTGGGCCCCTGAGATTGCTGGTTTTCTTTTTCTGGCTCTTGCTTCATGAAATTTTGTAGAAGATTTTAATATAAAAGGGGGAGGGGGTCTAACACTTGACATTTGGGTCAGCTCAAATTGGAAGTGTAGAAGAAAAGGATACCAGAGAGAGAGAGAGAGGTGAGGTTGGCGTTGGGGTGCACGTCAGGGGAATGGGGAGAGGCGATGTAACCTATTGCCAGCTTGCGTTTTATGGACGTAGCGACGCATAAGATGAGCCGGGAGGAGGGGGTTGAGGATAGGATGAAGAGTGGGCGATTTTCTCTTGAACAGTCCCTGCCATTCAGGGATTGTTTCAAAACTCAACAAGGAAGCAAATCCCGTATTTTCAGCTGGAGTAAAATGGAAACAAGAGACATGCAGATTATAATGTTTTTAGTTAGATAAAAGAGAAAAAAAAAAGTTTATAACGGTAACTCGTAGGTATTTGTATACTATAAGATAAACAATTAAATCGCCATACACATAGTTATTTATTAAAATTTATATATTTAAAATATATTATAATAATATTATATTATAGCTAAATACTCAGCCAGCACCTCTCTTGTCCTTCGAGAAGATTCGAGATTCAAATCTTATGTATTGTTGATGTTATAGTTTGCGTACTTATAAATTATATAATTGTGATATTGTATTATTATACTTGCTCCTACATTATTATAATTGTATAATGGATAGAGTTATGTACTATACTAACAATATTGTATTACATTAATTGATATGTTATATTGATATTAGGATTAGAAATATCGATTTTATCTAAATTCTTATATTAATATAAATACTTAATATATGATATGTCATTATAATATATTGTATATTATATTATATGCTACAAAGTTAGTTTTTTCTATCAAGACTAGCTGGAGTTTTTCTTTTTCTAATGAAAAAGACCACTTGGGGTTATCTAAATATAAAAACTGAAATAAATTATTTTCAATAACCTTGAAAATGAATATCGTGAAACGGAAAATATTTTTACTTCCATTTTAATAGCTTAATTTCATCTTTATCTTTTAAAAAAAATAAACAAATAACATACTGACACAATAATTTCTTGCATAAGAGATTTTCACTGAAGCATGAACCTTCTATATGATGCCCTCATCATACCATAGAATACTATGTGACTGTTGATTACCGCTATCAAGAAATATACACTCATCGAATAAGGCATGGGCATTTGCCCTTTGTGATACATAATGCGTATAGTTTGATATTATCCATCTTTTAATAGCAGCCATCTAAAGATGTATGGCACTCCAATATGCAGTCTGCACCATAGAGAATTTTAGTTGTTTCCGCTAACGATCGATACTCTTATTTTACAAATTAAAAAAAAAATCATCTAACTTATTTTATACAGCTTATTAATTTGGGTATCATCGGTTTCCACTCAACAACCCTACATGTAGGTATAAAAAAAAAAAAACTTTTTTTTTTTCTAGAGCTGATCATGGACTAAGCCTCAAATCTAAATTATATTTATTTAAAATTTAATATTTCTTGTGTCCAAACCCAGCCCATGATCATCTCTACCCATACCCATGATCACATCTGATGCATGAATAGACACACCAAGAGTCGGCTATCAGATACACAATACATGCACGGACCTTTTCCAAACTCCCCAATTCCTCAAAGAAGATAAAATCTCGGTGCCACCACTTCAGCATTGACCTTTATAGCTGCAACTAATGAAAAGAAATGCTTATCAAAAACAACTAGGAGAAAAGATAAAACTATTGGATGCTCATCAAAAAGAAATGGACTCCCCCTCCTCGTTTGGATGCCTTTTGAAAAAAAAAAAAGAAAGAAAGGGGAGAGAACAATAGAAGTTGTTGGGAAAGTGAGAGTACAGCTTGAGTTTTTTATATGGCAACAAAAACTAAATGGCATTTCACTTTGTTGGTACATATAATTTGATCTCATCGTCTAGCCACGTGGCTATAGATTATTATTTGAGTTATAAATATTCTTGCAGATCACATCAGTTGTTTATCGATCCGCTTCTTCAGTTTGTTATTTTGCCAACCTAATTTAGCCAAAGTTGATCTTTTCTTAAAGTATGATGCTTCTTAGTTTTCTACCGATCCGTGATGAATTATGTCCGTCTTTAATCGATATGATTATAAGGCACTGAGGGTGTTTAATACTCTGTTCAGCCAATTGCCGATCTAAGGTGCGTCACGTCGGTTATATATCGATGTAAATCCTGAAACGCAAATAGTTATCTCGCAGCTGTCATCCAGCTTAGCATCAACTATCTTTCAGCTACTTTACAGCTAATCTCCACATAGGCAAATAACCCACGATCTTCATATAACTGACCATTCTATTACAACAAATAATGATCTAACAAACTCTCCTAATGGTCTAACAACTAGAGCAAATCTCTTCTATAAAGGAGGACAGGGTACTATCCGAAAGATAAGTCAAGTTAAAACTGATAGAGCTGAGATTCTGCTGAATTATTGTCAACTCCCCCACTGAAAGAAACAAGAGTCCTCTCTCCACTTGTCTAAATCTCTTCTCTCATCCTTCTATTCTTCCATTTTCACTATCTGTCCTTAAGGCCCCCAATTGACTTAATTATTGGAGGGTCCTAAACTAGAGGGTACCCCACTCGTTTCAGAACTTTTCTTTGCAGGATTTGCTGTAGATTTCACCAAATTCACCAAAGGAGTAGTCCATTCGGTTCAAGATCAATCTCGTCATTTATCTTCTGGAGCTTTGTAGCAACAGATTGGCACTAGAGGAAGGAAAGTTTGAAAAATTTTGATAGAAATGGTGAACAAGAAGACGTTAAATCATCCTTTACCTGTACCATCTTCTCTTGGAGATATTCAAGAGAATACTCAACCTTCGATTACAATTGATCTACAATAATTTAATCTCTTGATTCAACAGATCCAAGCTCTTACTACTGCAGTATAGCAACTTCAATGTACTACAGAGCGACAGTAAGAAGCGGCCCATCAAGAAGCTTAATTACATCACACTCAACAACCAATTCCTCAAGATCTTCACCATTTTTAATCGTACTGATCAATCTTGGGAAAAGAATCTACTCCACATAAGAAGCCACATATGGAGAAAGTCTTGGACAAAAGACTCAAGATCTTAAGAAAAAATTGATGGAGATGCAGATTGGAAGCCACCATCAGGACGGAAGAGATTTCAACTTACGATGCCCATTTTCTTAAAAAATTCTTGATAAACTAATTTCTTCCCAATTCAAGATACCTACTATAGAATCATTTGATGGCTCTATTGATCCTTTAGATCATCTTGAAGGCTTCAGAGCCATCATGAGATTATATGGAGCATCTGATACCCTACTCGATCTATATTACATTCCCAATCACTCTCAAGAAATCTATAAGAATCTAATTTTTTGGCCTCTAGTAAGGATCTATTTCATCTTTCAAATAGTTGACAAAATTGTTCATCACATATTTTGATAATATTGGGTTCATTTGAAGAATACTAACGGTCCTTTTACTGTAAAACAACAAGAGGATGAATCTCTTCGAGAATTTGTAATATGCTTTAATGCCGCCACACTAGAAGTGAAGAACTTCAATGAGTTCATTGCAATGGTAGCTTTGAACAAGGACTCAGAAGCAACCGTCTGATCTTTTCTCACAGCAAAAACTATCTAAACAATTATGAGCAAATGTTGATTCAGATCCAAAAGTATGCTCAAGCTGAAGAAGAAGAGAGCATACTCTGTCAGACAAGAAAGAAAGGATGGAAAAAAGCAGCTCCAAGAAGAAGACTGTAGAAATCAATAAGATAATTTTAAACGACTTCGAAAGAATTTGAGGTCTAGAAGCCTACCTCGATGATTTGATACCTACATTTCATTATCTGCTCCTCGAGCTCAGATATTAATGAAAATTGAGAATCAAAGATATCTCTGCCGACCTAATCCTACGAAGGCTCCACCAGCAAAAAAAATAAGAGAGAATACTGTCGTTTTCATCGAGATCATAACCATGACACTAAGAAGTGCCGATAATTTAAAAATGAAATTGAGGCACTAATCCATTGAGGTCACCTCGACAAGTACATTCAAGATCGAATAGGTCAAACTACTGATCAATGACAAAAGCCTGACAATAAAAATGAGCTCAACAAGCCTACCACTGGGGTCATTAACATGGTCTCAAATCTTGATGGAACTGGAGGGGCAGTTGAGGTAACTAAAAATCTTCCAAAGTGGCAGCATACGGATAACGTAATTTTATTTTCTGATGATGATGTTAGAAGGATTCAAACTTCTCATAATGATACTGCTGTTATCTCTATGACAATAACAAATATGATGTAAAAAGAGTACTAGTTGATAATAGAAACTTCGTTGACATGTTATTCTATGATACATTCCAAAAAATGAATACGATCGATCAACTAAAATAAGTCGGCATCCCCCTAATTAGATTCTCAAGAAATTCTATAGTCATGGAAGGAGAAGTCATTTTGCCCGTCACTGCAGGAGAAGAA
This sequence comes from Elaeis guineensis, assembly GCF_000442705.2. NCBI lineage: Eukaryota > Viridiplantae > Streptophyta > Magnoliopsida > Arecales > Arecaceae > Elaeis > Elaeis guineensis. The sequence goes on from NC_025993.2 coordinate 8,084,159, forward strand.
CCTTGTCAGTCAATGTAAGACTTACTTTTCTGATTGTCAAAATACTATCAGCCTACAATGCTATTTTTAACCATCCTAGGCTCAACTCCCTCAAGGCTGTAGTTTCCATCTATCATCTTTTAGTCTAATTTTCAACAAAGTATGGGGTTGGAGAAATACGGAGAGATCAAATGCTTGCTAAACAGTATTTTCTGATAGCCATAAAAATGAAAAAAATCAATGGAAGCTCTACCAATTGAAATATCCAATCAAGAAAATAAAATTGAGATCGACAAAAGTCGAGGAGAATCCAGCTGACCAACTCATTATTGTTCCTTTAGATGAAAATCTATAGAAGACTGTTCAAATTAGATCCCGGCTAAAGCCTGACTTAAGGAAGAAATTAATATCTTTTTTTTGGACAAATACCGATGTCTTTGCCTGATCAGCCTCTGATATGTCTGGAATCTTAACCGATGTCATTATATATAAGCTGAATGTTGATCCAAAGTATAAATTAGTACAGCAAAAGAAGAAAAGTTTCATCCCGAAAAGGCAAAAGGCAATAGATGAAGAAATCGATAAGCTCTAAAAGCCAAATTTTTATGAAAGTATAATATCCGAAGTAGATTGTAAATATTGATATAATTAAAAAAACTAACAAAAAATAGAGAAACTATATTGATTATACCGATCTCAACAAAGTCTGTCCAAAAGATAGTTTTCTTCTCTCAAGAATCGACCAACTTGTTGATGCTACTGTGAAATATAAATTACTAAGCTTTATAGATATTTCTTCGGATATAATTAAATCAAAATATCACCTGAGGATGAAGAGAATACAGTCTTTGCCACTAAAAGAGGTTTATATTGTTATAAAATGATATCTTTTGATCGTAAAAATATAGGTGCCATATACCAATGCTCGATTAACAAGATCTTGAAGCAACAAATCGATCATAATATAGAACTTTATGTTGATGATATGTTGATGAAAAATACCGAATCAGATCGATATATTGCTAATCTAAAAGAAGCTTTCAAAAAACTAAGCAAATATCAAATGAAACTCAACTCCGATAAATATGCTTTTAGAGTGACTTCAAAAAACTTTTTGAATTTTTTTGTAACTTAAAGAGGAATCGAAGCTAATCTCAAAAAAATCTGAGCTCTATTTGAAATGAAGCATCCAAGCTTCATCAAAGAAAGCATAAAGATTCACTAGACGGATGGCATCACTCAGTTGATTTATTTCTAGATCGATCGATAAATATCTTTTTTTTTTTTACATTCTAAGATAGATCAAAGACTTCAATTGGTCGGATGAATATCAAGCTACTTCGACAATCTCAAGAAATATCTTGGCGTGGCTCCATTATTATCAAAGCGATTGAAGGTGAGGAATTATTCATGTATTTATCGGTTTCAGCTAATGCTGTTAGTTTGATTTTAGTTCGAAATGATACAGAGATATAAAGACTGATCTATTATATAAGTAAATTGCTCATAGATACTGAAATTCAGTATTTTAAAATCAAAAAGATGATTTATGCTCTCATTACATTGGCAAGATAACTTCGGCCTTATTTTCAAGCTCATTCTGTTATCATCCAAACTGATCAATCTTTAAAATTAGTTTTACAATAACTTGATACTTCAGATTGGATAGCCAAGTGGTCATTGCTTAAGTGAATTCGATATTCATTATTGACCTCGATCTTCATTGAAAGCTCAAGTGTTAATCAATTTTATTATGGAATGCTTTATTCCTAACAAAGAACCAATCTTGGAGGGCTCTAAAATGTTGGGAAAGATTCTTACTGGATACTACACCCTCAAATTCAAAAGAAAGTGAAGCTGGTTGAATTTTGACCAGTCCAGGAGGTGTTGTTACTAAGTGTGCTTTAAGATTTAAAATTCAAATAATAGAGTAGAATATAAGATGCTCATTATGGAACTCAAAATGGCTAAAGAGCTCGATGTCAAGAACTCAAAGCCATTACTGACTCCCAACTTATCGTCGATCAGATACGAGGTCAATTTGAAGCTAAAGATTCTATAATATCTCAATATCTACATAATATGAAAGAATTATTAAAAAATTTTAAAGATTTAGAGATCATGCAAATATCGAGGTTGAAAAATATTCGAGCTGATGCCTATCTCATCTAGCCACATCAAATTTCCTCGAACTCAATCAAAGAGTTCTTATTGATGTTCTTGAAAGGTCTAGTATTGAAGTATTGCCAATTGCCCAAATTGAATATGAGTCAAGGCAGATTGATCCATTGATAGATTATATTATGAAGAAAATTCTACCTATTGATCCAATTGAAATAAGAAGAGTTAAAAGACAAGCCCACTGGTATGTTGTTCAAGACAATCGATTATATAAAAGATCATATTTATTTTCATTACTTCCGTGTTTGCGACTATCAGAAGCTAATTATGCTCTTCGAAAAGTTCATAAAAAAATCTAAGCAGTCACTTAGGGACAGATCACTAGCCTATAAAATCATTCGACAAGATTATTATCGGCCTACAATTTAAAAGGACATTGCTGATCTTGTTAATAAATGTGATCAGTGTCAAAAATATACCAACATTCAGCATTAGCTAACAGCTGAACTCATTTTTATTACAGCACCACGGCCTTTTGCTATATAAAGAATGAATATCTTGGGATCCTTCCCAATAACTACAGGGCAAGAAAAATTTTTAATTGTGACTATTGATTATTTTATTAAATGGGTAGAAGCCAAACCTCTGGCATAAATCACTGAAAAAAATATGAAATTTTGTATGAAAATTAATTATTTACTATTTCAATTTACCTTGATCATAATCACTGATAATGGATGATAATTTGATAATTAAAAATTTAAAAAATATTATTCTGAGCTCCATATAGATCATAGATTTACTTCGATTGGACATTCATAATCAAATGGAGAAGCCAAAGTTATCAATAGAACTATCCTTCAAGGCCTGAAAATAAAGCTCGTTGAAGCTAAAGATCTTTGGACAGAAGAACTTTATAATATTCTTTGGACATACAGAACTACACCTTGGAGATCAACTGGAGAAACATCTTTTAAACTCATTTTTGAACAAAGACTATAATACCAATCAACATCAATTTACCTCTGATTAAAATAGAAAATTTTCATAAAGAAAGTAATTTAGATCAGATGAGGGGCCTGATCTAGATTTATTTGAGAAACTAGAGAAAGAATCCAAATTCGTATGGCAGTCTACAAACAAAAATGGTTAGATATTATAATTCTCGGGTAAAGCCTAAAATTTTTCATAAGGGGATTTGGTTCTCCAGTTAGCTGAAGTCTCAAAACCTATGAAGCAAGAAAAACTTACTCCGAATTGGAAAGGACCTTATCAAATTATCAAGGTAATCCGTTCAAAAGTTTATTGGATTGAAAATTTGGATGGTATGATCATTCTGCGAACATGAAATGCTGAAAATATTAAAATATACTATTAATAAAATCTTTCAATAAAGCCTTCAACTTTTGTCCCAATGAAGATAAAGTTCTGATCATTTGAGACAAATATTCTATTGAAGAATTCTTCTTCATCCAAACTAGATCGGTGAAAATGGATCAAACAAGGATGATGATAAGTGAAAATTTTGTTTGACGATATCATATTGATTAGGAAAAAATAAACCCATCCTAAAAAGGTCATGGTATCTAACCAAATAAGGATAGAAATTCTTGTCCAAACAAGGTCAGTATATCTGACCAAACAAGGATGAGAGAGACTCAAATATCCAAACGAGGTCAAAAAAAACTAAACTAAGGCTACAATAATCCCAACCAAATCAAGATGACTTGATGTGAGACATCCGATCTCCGGATTGAATCTCACAAGATAATGTGAGACATCCGATCTATGGATTGAACCTTACGAGATAATGTGAAACATCCGATCTACGGATTGGACCTCACAAGATGATCTGAGATATCTAATCTTCAGATTGAAGCTCACTAGATGATGTGAGACATCCAATCTTCAATCACGAGATGATGTGACATCTGATCTCCGGATTGGACCTCATAAAATGATGTGAGACATCCGATCTTCAGATTGGATCTCACAAGATGATGTAAGACACCTGATCTCTAGATTAGACCTCATGAATGATGTAAGATATTCGGTTTTCAAGCTGGACCTCAAAAGTAAAAAATCTAAAATACCTGATTTTCAAATCAGATTTCACAGATAACAAAAAAGACTCGAAAAGAAATCTGATAAAAAATGCTAAGATCTACAAACTAAGCTTTGCTACATCGGTTCAAAGCGATTAATGATCAAAATCATGAAAAGACAACACAGATCGCAATTCTATAGATGAAAGGGCCAGACCTATTACTCTAAACTCAGATAAAGGTACCTCCAGAACTTTTATAATAAATTATAAGAGATTGATTTATCTCTAATTAGCTGACCTGATTCAATTCATTTCAATGACAAGCTTATGCGTTAAAGTTAATTACATCGGCTTCGTTATTAGCTCAATTAAAAATAGTCAATATTTGACTGCTTACCTAATTGAGATTGAATTGAATTGTATATACATATAATTATCTAGCCGAAGTCAGAAAATGATCATCTATTGTGAATGGCTTGAGATATTTTTCGAGACCCCAAAATTCAAGTTGGGTTAGTTAAGATCAGTACAATCCAAAGTGAAAAGAAAACATTGACTTGAAAAGTTCATTCTATTGATGTGAAAAATATCTACAGAAGCCACATTAGGCTAATACAAAAGTTTAAAAAAAAAATAGTTCAGGCTTTAGCCTGAGAGGTACTTGCTAAAGGAGCTGGAGCTGGATCTTTGTCAGCTAGTTACGTCAGAGCGACTTCGGTGATGGGGACCTCGGTTGGACTAGTTGGGACTTCGGTAAGGAGAACCTCAATAGAAGGAGTGGTAGGTAGCTCCATAATGTGGATCCCAGAAGTGGTCTTAGAGGTCGCTTCGACTACTGTTGCCAAAGCTGCCTCCATAGTGATCTTGCTAAGATCAAGGTCTGAAAAAAGATTGATGATCAAACTCCTACAGCACAAAAAATCATAATCAAAAGCTCCTTCTGAAGCTTCCATAATCTCATCTTAGAAAGTGTCTGAGTTCTTGTAATCTTCAATAATCCTTAACAAACGCTCTTTATCCTTATCAAGCTGCCTCTGATATGAAAAGAGAGCATCATCATGCTTTTCAATCATGGATTCAGCCTCTTTCAACTTGGCCTCTAACTCTGAAACCCTCTCTGTTTGCTTTTGCAGCTTGTCATCCTGATCATTCATATGACGCTGGCTGTCCAGGGGCTGCTTATTTTTCTCTTTCAAGAAGTCCATCTTCTCCTGGAACTGCTTCTTCAATCTCTCTATTATTTCACTTTCTTTGGTAGCCTTCTTCTCTGTTGCTTTTTTGACCTCCTCAACTGCTTTCTTGGCCTCTTTGACTGCTTTATTGGCCTTCTTTTAGGCCTTGAGCTACTCTTCCAGAGAATTCTTATTTTGAAGAAGCATGTCAGGTGCTCATTGAGTAACCTAAAAAATATGGCCGACTGTAGAAAGAAGGGAGAATAAATATGGTCAGATTGGTGAATTACCGATGTACAAAAAAAAGGATAAATTATAAAAATCTCTTTGAGAATAGGTCAAAATTATAGGTGCATCCAATAATTTTTAAAACCTACAATCACATTCTTAATGTTTTAGTCAATCCTACATTCTAACCCATACCGTTAGATAATCTATTAAAATTAACTTGATCATGTTATCATGTCATTATAAATTTTTAAAATGACCAAAATAATTCTGAAAAAAAATAAAAAAATAAAGAAAGGAAACCTACCCTTCTATTAAATCTGGTCTTCCGACTCTCCCCTCTTCGAGCCTCTCATGCTCCAAACATACCATAGCACCATGCTCAGAACCACCACCCTTGTCACCATACCATCCCCCTCTGCTGCTAAACGAGAGAGAAGCCATCATGTCGAGGGAGGCGGTTGGTGTAGCCTTCCAACGGAGCTCAAGCTCTTCCTCGCCCGCCACCCCCTCCCTCTCGGCCACGACTTCCACTCCGACATCACCACCATGGTCTCTTCCATCTTCCACTCCTACGCCTGTCCCGCCACCACCGCCCTCCTCTCTGAGTTCATGTCCTACCACCCCGCCACCCCTTGCCCCATCGCCAACCCCCTCCTCCCCTCCAAGGCATGTGAGCCCCTCTCATGCCGTCGCTGCCTCTCCCACGCCGCGCCCCCCCCCCCATCGATGCCCCCCGCGTCCCCCTTCCTTGATGGTCGAGAGGAATGTTACTCAGTAATGCCGAAAAAGAGGATAATTTGATCATTTTATAAGTCTGAAACTTTTCAGTAACGTCATTATTTTTTAGGGGTATAAGTGTAAGTTTTTCAAAATACTGGATGAAAATGTAATAAACATAAATTTCAAAGGGTTTTTATAATTTATCTAAAAAAAAAGAGCAAGTGAAGGTGAAACTCACATCCGGAATACTATTGAACCTAAAATTTATTATTTGCTCAAGGGAGAGGTCTCTTCTCCGAGCATCCAGATCCTTCTGAGGCATCATCGTATAGAGCAGATCTCTACCTAGCCTTGGAGTCTCCAAGAGTGATGCCTAAAAGAGATCGACCTTCTTCGATGAAGAGGATGGTAGGTTGACATCGGGAGTCTAGGACCTTGGCCATTGATCTGTTGGTCGATTTGACTTCGTCGATTTAGGAGGAGGTGCTGGAGAAGGCACATGCCTTGGTCGCATAGACTCCTTTGGAAGTAGACAAGCCACCTCAATAGATTGTCGGTTTGATTTCATCGGTGGTGCAACTGAGATCGGAGCAACATCCGTGTCTATCATTATTGCCCCATGTGATGATCGGGGGGCAACCGATTTCATGGAGCAGTAGTCTCCTTACTCCTCTTTGGCATAGGTTGATCAGTCGAATCCTGCTTTCTCTTCTTTGCATCAGCTAGCCTCTTTGAGTCAAACTTCATTATCGCTGCTATACAAGAAGAAAGATTGTTAGAAAGGGAAAATGATGAAAAATGATGGTGAAGCAACAGAGAAAAAAAATTAACATCGGACTTATCTTGGAGAGAGATTTGATTGTTGCTAGCATCAAACAAAGACTGATCGAACACCAGTAGGCTCAACTTGGGTACCTTCATACCCAGAAGTTCTACAAAAGCCTCTTCATCCCCAGTAATATTTCATTATTTGAGTTTATTTGATTTCAGGCTTACGTTAGTTGTAGTTGAAACCCCATGAAAGATCAAAAGAAACAAAAAATAAATAAATTTTTCGATTATGGATTGAGGAAGGAAGGGTAGGACCAAATTTATATTTAGGTCGAGATAAAAAATACTACCAGTCTTTTTCATAGAGATATTTCTTTAAGATAAATAGGATCCTAAAAAGAAAGATCCTAAGTTGTATGGTAGAAAAGTTACAGCAGATGATGAATACTATGATCATTCTAATAGCATTGGGGGTAACCTTAGTTGGATGGAGTCTATAGAAGCCCAAAATGTTATAAAGAAGGAATGTAAAGAAAATTGAAGTACCTCATCGTAAAATGTGACACAACCCTCTGGAGGATCAGTAACCTTATCATCTCGATCTGGAGCTATGAGCTGGAATTCTTCAGGAATCAATATTTTTTTCTAAGTTTCTGAAGATTGAAATCGATCAGGACAGATTGTTCAGTACTTGAACCAAAATAATCCAAAAAATCCTTATAGAAGATTTGAATCCTCCTGATCTGAATACTGACTTCAACTATTGTCTGAGGTAAATTTTCCATCTCAAACTCGAGTAGCGATTGGATCGATCGAGGTGCCCGATTGCCCTGACTTATCTTATTACTGCTATCAAAATATATTTTTTTGAAAAAGAAAAGAAAACAAGAAGCAAATGAAAAGAAAAAAATAGATGAAAAAGAAAAATATGAAGAACATCCAAAAGAGAAAAATAGGATTGTAGAAATCTAAAATTCAAGATTTACACGAAAAAAAGCCAAGTACGAAAGAGTCTACCTAATAGATAAAGAAGAAGTTCTAAGGAAGCTTTTGAAAAACTTTTCACTTCTTCTTCGGCTCTGATGATACGAGGGATCTCTTTTTGACTCTAGTGATGTCGAAAAAGCTTTGGAGAAATTTCAGTAAGGCTTTTGAGCGAAGAAAATAGTAAAATAATTTTTAAACAGAGTTCAAGCCTATTTATAGAACATATCGATGGTTCGATTGATTAGCCGCACTGGCAGATCAACGCCACTTATCAGTAATCGATGATTCTACAGAAAATCGGTTCAATGCATCTCTTCTTGATTGAGCCATGCAAGCAGGATCCATGTGAGAGCCAAAGCAACCAATAATAATGCGACACCTGGCACATGCATGTCTGAACACTGAGTCCAAATATAATGAGCTCCCAATTCTCTAAATGCTTATAATTACTAAATCTGATGGATCATTTCTCAAAAATGATGTGTCACTTTGAATGATTAAAAAATTAATATTTTCAATCGTCAGCATTGCAGCACATCTATGGTGATAATACGAGTCGGATGAGATCTCCTGAATGAACTTTCCACATCTGATGCGAAAAATTTCACTTCAGTCTGGAAAGTGGAGGGCATGTATTGGTATATATAATCCGACCTCATCATCTGGCCATATGGCAATAGATTATTATCTGAGTTATAAATATTCTTCTAATCACATCGGCTATTTACCGATCTGCTTCTTCAGTTTGTTGTTTTGTCGATCTAATTTGGTCAAAGCTGATTTTTTCTTAAAGTATGATGTTTCTCAGTTTTTTATTGCGTCGGTCTTTAACTGATATGATTATAAGGCACTGAGGGTATTTGATACTCAGTTCAACCAATTACCAATCTAAGGTGAGTCATGTCAGTTATACTGACGTAAATCCTAGAACCAAATAGTTATCTCGTAGCTATCATCCAACTTAGCATCAGCTATCTTCCAACTATTTTACAGCTAATCTCCACATAGGCAAACAACCACATTCTCCATACAGCTAGCCATTCTATTATAACAAACTAACGGCTAATAAACTCTTCTAATGGTCTAGCAATTTGAGCAAATCCCTCTATATAAAGGAGAACAGGATCCTCTCCGAGAAGTAAATAAAGTCAAACTCATAGAATTGAGACTCTGTTGAATCATTTTCAGCTCCCCCACTGAAGAAAACAAGTCCCTCTCCACTTATCTACAATCTCTTTTTTCATCCTTCTATTCTTCTATTTCCACTACCTATTCTTAAGGCCTCCAATTGACTTAATCATCGGAGGTCTTAAACTAAGGGTACCCTATTGGTTTTAGGACTTTTCTTTGCAGGATTTACTGTGGACTTCACCGAATTCACCTGAGTAGTCCAGTTTGGTCCAAAATCGATCTCATTATTTATCTTCCAAAACCTTACAGCAATAAACTTGTACATTGATAAAAACTTAAATATAGGGAGAAGAAGGATTGTGAAGAGAGGTTTCTTTTCTTTTCCAATTTGGATAGTTCATTGCTTTTGAATTTGTGTTAGTAACATCACTTAAGAGCCGTTACCAAACTAATGGAAGAAAACATTTTGTAATAGAAAGATCTTAGTTTGAATGGAATAAAAGGATGGGTATGATAAGGGCATTTATTTGGATTATTTAAGCAATTTCAGATATATCATGAAATGGAATCCAAATAAAGATCTTGATTAATATTCATATTTTTGGTAGCAAATATATGGCAACCACTCTCGTTTTAACTAACTCATCTGATACTACAACCCCATTCCACATCATTTACCACTCATTTAAGCAAAAATTCAGCTATTAGTATCCTTACAATAGTTTACCTTAATGAAAATGGTTATGACTTTGTCCATGTTTCCTCAAAAGGAAAAAAAAAAAAAGAAAGAAGAAAAGAAAAAGGTTTGAATTAATAGGATTTGCATTGTGCATGAATCTAACCTGGATTTCAAGCCAGCAGGTTTGGAATTGTGTAGTGTTGGATAACCTCAGAGAAAGCAGCTCAATTTAATTTATTGCTCTTTTGAATAGAAGGTATCTAGAACTCCTAATTTATCAATTGATCACTTATTAATGAACACAAGGACACAGGTGAATCTTGGTGAAACAATCACCTCATCGCAGAAGCAAAACAGCTTTAGTGGTGGCATGGTAGGAAGCTCTTTCTACAGGGATGGAAAACTTATGAGGAAGAAGAAAGCCAACAAAGAGCACTTAGCCAAAACCAATTGACTTGGAGGGGAGCCTTTTGGTTTGTACAATGGATCAGCAAGAACGAAAGGCTCTGGGAGCATATAGAAGTTTGGATGCCACTTTTGTATACAAGAAATGCTAGCAGAGAGTTCCCCATTCCATGAGGTCGGATTGACGTGACATGGTTGGATGCCGAGTTGCCAAGTTAGAATAGATGGACATAATGATAAGGGAACTATTGGACCACGTAATAAAAAACTGCAACATCATAAAAAAAAAAGTGAATTTTTTTCCATTCAAATTAGCAAAAGCTGTCAGCTAATGGTTAAAGTAAACCTTTTTCCATTCAAAGTTTGAAACAATGTCTGGATAATAATGAACTTTTTTAACAATAAATATTGATAATTTTTTATTGGATGATCCAAATATACATGATAGAATAGTTTAATCAATAATTTTCTAATAAAAATTTGTTGCATGCACTAACAAGTGCCCCACAGCTACTGGGTTAAACTATTGGGTCTGGAATAAGTTTGGTCTACAAATCAAACACTGATTTCAAAAAAAAAAAAGAAATGCATCTTCAAATTTCTTCAGAGTCTTATTTATTTATTTAAGAATGAAGATATATGGAAGTCTGGTCAAAATCAGGTAATGATGGAATAATTCAAACTCAAGTTATTATATTAACACCAAGCAAGATGGCACCCTGTTGGAAGGCGATTGGCAATTAGTTATCAAATGGAGTTATTCTTCATCACAAGTCTCCTAAATATGGCGGCACACTTGGTTGGAAGGCTAACTGTTCTAAATTTTAGGCTACACATATATAAAGAGAGAGGCTAATCAAGCAGCTGACTTCTTGATCAACGAGACACAAGAGAGCAATTTCACTATACTTGCAAGTGACCAATTTACTGCTCAACTGGGGTTCATCCTTTTGGCTGATGCATCCGGATCCTCTTTTGTTCGCCCATGCAGATCATTACAACAATGTTTTCCATGCCATGTCCTTGATAATTTTAAAGTGTTTCACTTTAGAACAGGATATCATTATCTGAAGCAGGTCATCAAAAATAGACAGCTTTGATGTTGATAGTGGCCCTGTTCTTCCATCATGATGTTCAGGTTCCACTGAAGGTGCCTAAGCTTCAAATCTTGACACCAATTCAGATACTTTTGAAGTTACTGAACCGCTTGTAGTGGAAGCTGTTCTCTGCTTTCAGTTATGCCATGAGGATGCTCAAGAAGAAAGCAAAACTCTCATTATCAAACCTAGAAGGTGGTACCCAAGGAGTGATATTCTTGTCCAGATTTCTGCAGTGGGCATTTGTCACCACAGAATGGCAGCACAACCGATATTATGTCCTCTTCAAATTCTATTGATCCACCTGCCATTACTTCATTATAAAGATCATAAATTTGGGCAACTTGAAGTAAGATATTATACATTCATGATCTTTACTTGTTCGTAGGTAATATTACTAATTTCATCAGCCCGAAAGGTTACCATTAGTTCCATTTGTTCTTGTTTAGAAGCAAAGGGAATGGATAGGTGTGTTAAGTCTCCATGCTATAATCTCAACTTGCTCATTCATATTATTGTTGTCTCTCAACATGCATAGTCTAAGCTACATGTGGGGGGGGGTGTATACATTGTTAACCATTTTTCATTCTCTATCATTTAAGCTTTTTGGTTTAGTTAGTTACTCAAAATTGTAACCTTACCTTTAATTATTTTCGTATTACCGTATGTGGGGTCAATTGGCTACTCAACAATTGTAACCTTAAGTTGATGTTTTTGGTATCCCGCACTGCATAATTATATGATATATGTTATGGAGGAGTGCAGGTCCCATCAATATTGGCGTGAGGAGGCCAATAGGTTTTGGTGGGTTTCCCCACTGCATGAATCTACCTTAAGCCTGGTGACCCTAAGCACAAAGACCATTCGAGTTTATGTGAGCCTTTTGTATGGTCTTGATGTGATTTTAATTGGCTAGGCCAGAATTGTAAATGATGCCCATTTGCTAAATGGGATGGGTTAACTTGCATAAGCCTAACTTTATCCATTTAATTTGGATCAAGTTGGCAGAGCTTGGCTTCTCATGAATGCTAACATTGCTTGATCTTAGGTTGGCCTCTCATGGATGGCAATAACTTTAGTGGTAATAGATATTTTCATATAAAATTTGGGATTGTTGTGAATCAAATGCTATTTTGAACATGTGGATATTTGGACGCTTGCATGATGAAAAGTTTGGTGCACTGATTCCTAATTATCTGGCTTTGAGTTAATAGTTTGCTCCAATGTAAGTCGCATTCTGTTAATTATAAGGTGAATATTTGTTTTCATTGCTCTCATTATCAATGTGAATAGAGTATAGGAAATGTTTTTCATGTTCTTGCAAATTTTAATAGATTAAATCTTAAGGAATATATGTCCATGTCATGTGCCTTGCTTGTTAGCCATATCCAAAGTAGAGATGGCAATCAGGTTGGGTTGGACAAAATATGGAGAGGATTGAATTGAATACAAGATATATTTTGATCTATTTATTAAATAGATTAAAAATATAAATTTGAATTGAACGTATATAAAATAGATAATTTAGCTTGATCTACAACAAGCTGAAAGCAAATAACTGGATTAAATGTTTAAGCATTACCAACATCCTAATCCAAAATCAATAATTAAGAATTTAATTTTGTTTAAGAATAATTCATATCTATTTTTGTCAGGAGAAAATCTTTGTGCACCGCATGCAGTGCAATAAAAGTGACGTGGAGTGCACCATCCGACCACCTTGAAGTACATAGCTACTGCTTTCCAATGCGCATTTAATAGCACATTTAATGTCTGTAGTTCTATTTTTTCATTTAAAATTTTAAATGACAAAAATGCTCCTTCTGTTTTAAAAAAATTATGATATCCTACGGTCAAATTATGACTTCTTGCATACAGAAAGTCATAATTTCTTTTCAGAAGTCATAAAGAGAGAAGGATATTCTTGTCATTGAAAATTTATAAAATTTTTAAATGACAAAAATATTTCTCCTTTTTTTATGACATACTATGAACAAATTATGAATAGAAAATTATAATTTGACCGCAGGATATCATAATATGGCCATCGGATGTTATAATTTTTTCAGAATATAAGGAGTATTTTTATCATTTTAAATTTCAAATAAAAAATAAAATTGTAAATATTAAATACGTATTAGAAAATGATAGCTATATGATCTAACCAGATATAATGGTATATTTTTTTTATACTACATGCGATATGCAAAGAATTACTCTTTTGTCAGTTCCTCATGAACAACTGCCCTTTCTTTCCATGTCCCCTCAAAGACTTAAGCGCTGCTCTATAAGCATTTTTTTCTATAAATATAAAAAAAAAATAAATAAAATATAAAAATGATATATAACCAGATGTTTTTTTTTTTTTATTTTTTCTTTTCATTTGTCTCCTTTTTTATTAAGACTTAAGCGCTGCTCTATACACGGTAAGCATGGGCTAGAGACTCGACATGAAGTGACCCCGAAAACAAAGGCCACAACATAAAAATTGCTGGTAAATATGTCCTAAATGTAAAATGGCAGTAAAAAAATTAACGGATAAATGTCACTTTCTTCTCCTACATTTCACCAACTTTGGCAAGCCACGGATCACAAAGATTGGGACAAACAACTACCGAATCCATTTCGGTTATTAAACGATACATGAACCGTCCACATGGAGGCAAGTAAATAAACTGTATTTGAACTGTTCTAGACCATGGCAAGCTGCACCCAACATGCGTGAACTGCTACACTAAACAGTGCCTTACTTTGTCCTGAACTACACCAACCGGTAACTGATTCATCTATCCTATTTGACACTCTTACGTTACCCAATCGAAAGCCCATGCTGCTCTCTAGTTTTACTTAAATAATTTTTTTAACCTACCATTCTCTAATTGCATTTATATATAAAGAACCATTTATTAGCTACAGCTTGGATGGCGGCATATGTAGCTGATCTTATGGGTCTATTCTGTAGATCACTCTGGCTAATATTCTCTCAAAATTGTTACATATTTTATTTTCTAATGCTACAGATGTATTTATTCTAGATTGATTAAATAAATTCAGTTTAATTTAAAAAAAAAAAAAAAAAAAAAACTTGTCAAATCCTTTTCAGGATTCTACGGGTATGAAGTCAAGGAGGAGCTTAGAAAAGAGTTATCCACGTTTTCTTCAAGCTCATCCTATACACAGCAAACTCTTGGCTTTATCCATGTAAAGCCAAGCGTGATATTAGGAATTTTGGGCTACTCACCAACCCAGTCTTCTGTTCAAAGGTACCACATTTCAGCTGCCTTGGCAAGAGGAGAGAGATAAAAAGAGCGAGAGAGAGAGCAAATGATCAGGGAGACAATATGGATGTAGGGAGGGAGATAAACATGGATGAGTCCTTCAAGAAGTCAGGATCCATTCCATTCAAGTGGGAGATCCAGCCAGGCATTCCCAAGCCTTACCCGTCCCACACCACCACCCCCTTACCGCTGCCACCAAAGCTCAGGTCACATACTTCCATGCTCCCTCTCTCCCTGCCTCAATCCTCCAATCTTCTCTCCCCTCTGCCTCGACCTCTCGGCCATTCCCCTCTCAAGGCTGCTTCCCCATTCCATCAGTCAAGCATAGAGATGACAAGAAGGGTGTCGAACCGATCCCATGGTTACAGCTTCGCTCCATGTCTGCTCGCTTTGCTCCTCTCTTCTCATCTCCCTTCGGCAAGTCCATGCAGGTGAAGGATGACATCAACTTGGACACTTAACACTGGCTATTCTAGACACCTGATAGGCAGGAGTGAAAAGCAGACATCATGAAGAATTTCAAAGGAAGATGAAGCTGGATTGTAAGCTATACCACTCAGCTCATCTCAGTGGCAATTCGACAAATGAGTGGTTGAAACACAGGTAAGATGTAACAAGCTATGACTAAAAAAATAAAGGTGCAGCATGATTGAATTAAGTCTTTTTCTCTATGGATCAAAGCTCATTCCAATTTATTTTTTGATCTGAGCATCATCCTCTTTTTGATCTCCTGGTTCATGCAAAGCAGCAGTACAAAGCATGGATTTCAGAATAGGACTTTATGATCCTTTTGTGCTTCCTGCATCAGACACCAAGTTCGGTTTACACTTGTATTTATGATCATTTCAACATGAGAAACTAGGATCACTGATGCCTTCATGTCGTCCGGTTTAAATCTCAACGATGCTCCTTCCTGACGCTGTGGCCGCAAGGGTGTTAACAAAAACAACAGGCGACACCGTTATCTGAGTTTGGCATGAAGAGAAACTGGCCTACCAGACATGATTTTAATTGATATAAAGGTCTACCCTACATGATAACATTGTTATAAATGTCATCTCCCTGAGCAATCCATATAGAATTGTCTTCTCCAGAGATAAATAGAGCTGATCCATGAACAACATCATGACTCAAAACAATTAAACTAGACATCAACAGCACATACCAACACAGATCAGATTTATGTTGTTGGTTACTAGAAGCCAACCATTTGGAATGGTTAAAAATTGCAACAGAGCTCCAGAAAAAACCGCATAATCAGAGCCATTAATCCATTACGTTTGTTGCTGACCACCAAACTGGTGAATTTTCACCACTACTGATTGAAGGGACCAGGCAGAAATCAGAGACTACCATTAGTATATCATCCCACCTCCTGCTTAAACTGTACATCTTGATGACTTGTTCATCATCCCATTTAATAATTGCTGCGATGGCAGTAAACTATTCAAGCACCGGCATCAAATTCATCACTCCCCAAGGAGTGTCCATATGATTGATCAACCCATGCATGTGAAAGCACAAAGGCGATAAAGTTCTAACAAACTGTATAAATGTGCTAAAACAAGTTCACAAATGAATTGTAAGGTAGACTTTAAGAATATACAGCCACCGGTTAGATGCCCTTTCTTGTTCTCTCCAGTCATGATGGATTAGAACATCAAAAAAGTCAGGGCAGAAACAAATAGGGTTAATGTTGATGGTGAAACTAGGTGCTCCATAAGACATTATGCTGTGATTATTGCTGCAATGATGTTAAATCAGCAGCAGTGTGATAGCAACCGTTCATTCCAGTCTCTTCTCCGCGCAGATAATTTACCTGCGATATTTTGTAATAAATGAACCTAATTTTTGGGTATACAATATCTAGCCCATCCATCTTTCTTCCGCAACTTGTTATCCTGCACAAAAGATATTGCTATAATTAATCCACCCATCTATAAATGCACACCTTGTCCACAATAAACAATCAAACAGCTTAGTTAATTTGAAGCCATAAACAACATGGGCAATTGAGTATTAAAAAATCCAAAGATATGTCTCCAGAAAATTTAGCACGGTTGCACAGTACAAGAGGATGACCGTGGTTACTGGATCACAATAAAACCTTTTAATTTGATTAAGTCTCCATATAATTAATCCACCATAAACCATAATAAATGTACGCCTTGTCCACAAAAAGATTCTAATGACCACATAATTTAAAGCTATAAACTATATATAGATAATGAATATTTCTCATAAATCCAGAGAAACTTACTTGGAGCTCTACGCTATCAGAGGAGGACAATGCTTCTTCGATCACTTTCAAATCTGCTGTTTGGGCGGCAACCTGCAATGCCAAGAATAACAAAATCATAGATTCTATGGCACATTCATGTGTCTCATGCATGTTCAATAATGGCAGCACTCCCTAGGTGAATGTGGACAGCCAAATGTAATAATTTCTGAAAGTGCTAGACACATATAGTCATCAAAAAGTTTGCGAGATATTTATATGATAGAATCACCTTTTCCAATTTTCAAAAATCAGTAACTATTGATACTGAAAATGAATTCAGAAACCAGTAATGAATTGCTAGCAGGATAAATTAGAGAAATTTTAGGATGGCCAAGTTGCTAATTCATGCATAAAATCTGCTTGGAAATAAAGCCTGAAAATTGAGATTTGAGGATCAAAGGTTCTGCAGATTCTATTATCTTGATTTATTAGGGATATAAAAAATCAGATCTGTTGGATTTAGTATCCTAAATGTCAGGGATTTGGATGTATCAGTGGCCTCCCTTGGTCTCTCTTGTCTCCCCCTCACATAATTCCTCTGCACAACAACTCACATTCTCAAAACCATATCATCATGCTCCAAACAAGCCCTATGTCTAGCAGCAGACTCATGTATGAGCAGAGAAACCAAACATTTTAGTTAATGTATTAAGACAAATGATTAATTGATTCCCAGTGAAATACAGTAATAAACATATTTCAAGTCCACATCAACCATGACAAGAGTAATCACATCAATGCAGATGTCAGCTTTAAGTTCCCTAAGAAAATAAAATACATTAGGTAACCCATATACATTAACATCTTCATATTAAAAAGAGCAGATTTAAAAAGTTTCTAGCTCAGGTCATGCTCCAAAAAAATTGATGCAAAAATTTTAGTTTAGAACAATGGACAAAAGAACAACAAAACTTCAATGTCAAGGTAGAAAACAATAGTTAAAGCAACAAAATATCACATAAGAGTTTGAATTACACCAACTAAATCAGTAAACAACATTACAACATCTACATAAATACATACATAGATACATCCATTGCACCCAAAGCTATGGAACATTTTTTTTCTAGCCTGGCTAGCCATCAATCAGTCAAAATCAGTGGACAAAAAGATTCTATAATGTAAAAAAGGAAATTATACAAGCACCCTAAAAAGTAATCAGCGTAATTTAAAATGCTCTCTCTACAGCTTTTGCCTTTCCTTTCTTATCAACTTCAATGTTAATTTAGAAGTTAACTTTTCAACTTCTCACATAACAAATGAAGCTATCAAGCTCAACTTTGTTTTTCCCCCCACTAATATGTTCGCAGCATTCTGCAATAAATACTGCACTGACAAATTAGCAACAAAATGGCAAATTATTCTTGCTTTAACAACATTTCTGCCTTTATCATTTCTCTTGTATGATCTAACCATGATCATACCGTCCATTATTTTTCCTCTTCAACTTTTCATGTGACTGCAATCTAAACGAGATTCAGACTTTCAATATACAAACAGTAAGCACCTTTAACTCTATCAACAACTACCTTCATCTCGTCATTGTTTCAACATGCATCCTTGACTGCTTTCAGGCTACTAAGTCACTTTTTAACCTGTTAGACAATTAAACAAGTCAGGCCATTGCTGCTATGACGAGTTGCATTCCCAAGAGGACTTTGGTTCAAGAATATGTGGTCTACCATCCAGACCTTTCTAACACCTACCATAGTTCATAACTATGTGCATTTTATCTCAAATATCTTTCTCCAATTATAATTTCTCTCATCCAGTCCCTAAGAAAAAGTTTTCTTAGAGTAAAATAAACTAAAACTGAATGCAGTTACAAGATCAGGCATGAAGACAATAGAAGTGAAATGACATTTGGATACAACTAACACCGTGCACTTAACAATTTAATCATCATTCTCAACATGATATTGGAAATATATCTTAAAATATATAAAAGTGATACAATCTTTGTCAAACACAGACCTATTTTTGCACCATTTAATTTGATCATCATATGATGAAGTATCTTGAGACTAATAATGCAGCGAGTTATAACAACAAGAAGATTACCACAAAACTGCTCATGAAGGCTGACAAGCACTTCAAATTTAACTGGTCTGACAATATGGGTGTCACAATAAGAGAGCCCTGAAACCTATCCTTTGTTGATATATCATTAATATTTCCAACAATGCAAGTTCATAAGCAGTCAAAATTTGTTTCCACAAAGAGTAATCACACTAACCATTTAAATTTAATATAATGTACACTATGCCAAACCACCAAGCGCTTGCTCTGATGAGTATAGGTAGAAGGTGGGATTAGTCCCTCCTAATCTCCCATGGAAAAAAAAAAAGAGAGAGAAAGAAGTATTCTATGACAAAAATTCGGAGTTCTCAAAGCAAAAGGCAAATCTTAATTGGGAAGGTCTAGTTCCATGCCTAAAATAGTGATTTCATGGCAGTGATTCTTTTGAATAATCATTTTATCAAACCTAATTATCATATAACAAGTGTATGCTGTTAGGTATGAATTTGAGCTTCTGAAGACCTCATCAGTTTTAACTATTTTATTTTCTTTCTCCTCATGAACATGCACTTAGTTGAGGGTGGCAATGGGAGCCAACAGCTCGGGAACCACCTGAAGCCAAATCAAGATTTTGGATATGGATTCAGAAAATGAATCAAATAACCTATATAGTTGGGTTTGAGTCCCAAATTTAAGATTACTGGGTTAGGTTTGGACATAGGCCAATCCATACTTGAATCCGACCAAATCATGCACACATGCATGCATGCACATATGAAATGTATATGTGTGTATATATGCATATTAATACATACATTTACAAAACACACATGTCCATCTATACTATATATATATATAGAGAGAGAGAGAGAGAGAGAATGAGTTGGAGTCTTTAGGCCTATCAACATGCCCCTAGGTGGAAAATTGATTAGTTCTGAAGGAGATATTTACTATCTGATGACCACGAGTACATGTAGTCTTAGAATGAAGACGTTGAAACGATAATATCCAATTGCCTGACTACAACTCTCATGTCTTTCTCTAACAGAATTATGTTTCTCAGAATCTCTATCCAAACTGGAAATGTTGGCATGACAAATCTCATTTTTTATTTAACATGCACTTGTAGAGGGCAAACCTTGGCACAATGGTAAGGTTACTCCACTGTGACCTAAGTATCACAGTTCAAAACCCAACTTTGAAACTGACACAAAATTTAGGTTTTGGGTCCAAAAAAAAGACCAAACAAGCTATTTGGCTGGGTTCTGGTTTATTTGGATCCTAAATCAGACCAATTCCTTACTGGATTGGGTTCATGTGTAGCTTGAACCACAGCCAAAACCTGAAACACAACCAAAGCCATGTGTGTGTAGATACAAATGCATCTATATACTCGATACATTAAATATTTCTCCTCATTTACTCATTACAATCAAGAAACTGTTCATATTTCTCATTTTCTCTAATGCCCTAATATTTGTTTTGCTTCCTTTACAACAAATGCAACAATGGTTTTATGGGTGAGTGTTGGTGCAACCCAATGATTCTAATCTTGTGGGGTGGGGGTGTCCCAGTTTTTCCTCAGAATGGGATGCTTCACTTTGCAACATCCAAGATGGTAGATGTCTTGTCTTGTCTCATCCCAACACTCGGGATGGAGGGACATCCTATTGGCAGGACATAAATCCTTGGTGCAACCGACAAAAGAACAAGATACCTTCTCCCACTCTTTCCTCGCATGCCCCTATCAGTTCATACTCAGCCTTGCCCTACCTCCCCATCTCACAGCCAAGATTAGACCCAAAAGAGTCCCACCATGTGATAACAACCTGAAACGCAAGCAATGCCTGATTATTTTCAGGTCTCCTATAGGATATGGATGTAGGGTTGTAAATTGGGTTAGGATATGGGTTTGGATTTGGCATATAAAACTTGATTTGTGTATTAACATAGCCAAGCCCAGGTCAATTTCAACATGTTTCCAGCCCCACATGCTTAGTGTACCTAATTAAATAATTATCTAGCTTCATGTATCAGTATGTTCCAGTTAGGCATGATATCCATAGTATGCATACCAAATTGCAAGGATGGGGAGACAAGAAATTTCTTATGATAATCAGCAAGCATTCTAGAAGATATTCCAACCATAAGGTATGAAGAATCAGCTTCATAGCCGTTTTCAGTCACAAAAAAAAAAAGAGAGAAAAAGAGAAAAGTACAGCGATATTAGCATCGTAAAGAAATATATCAAATAGATTCTACAAGTATTTTGTATTATTCAGGATAATTGGTCTTATAGTTTTTGATTGCTTTAGGATACAAACATTTATAAATTCTTTTAAAAAAAAATCAACTAACAAAAGTTAAGAATCTAAAAAAGATATAAACACCAAATAAGAGTGTAAGATATCATTCAATCGTTCAAGGACAATATAATGAATAATAAAGAAATAAGGAAAAATAATAATTCCATGTTAGTCATGAAATGTTGCTATACTTTCTTTACATTTTGAAAACTCATCATTGATCCTGAATATATGCAAACATAGATGTTGAATATGCAAGATCCATAGCTGGATAATTATCACTTGGGGGTCTTGGAATCCAACACCCTACAAATGAATGGAGATTAAATAGCACATATCCAAACTCTTACAATGGGAGACATCATCTGCTCCAAAACTACTGAAATATTGGTAAGGACTAAATTCAGGTCAAATTTACCACCAAAATACAACCAAATATCATTTTTTTTCTAATAACCACTCATAAGAGCCCTATAACCTACTCAGCTCGAGTATATGAACCTTTCTTCTATTCCATCACAAAAACCTAAGTGAAAGGATACTCCTAATCACCAACTTCGAGACAAGATGTCTACAATCATGTTTAGGTGAAATATGAGGCATAGAGTATAAATTAGTTTACCTCCAGCTAGAAGGAGAAGGGAATTGGATGACTTGACACAGCACCAGTCAAGGATAGATCAGGATGGTGGATTAAACACTGGGTTAAAGGATAAATAACTGGCACTAAAACATTCTACAGACATCTATGGTGAAATAAACTATATGAATTAGTTAAGCATAATATTTGCATGTTGGAGATGATAGTCATGAGTTTATGGTTGTTGGAGAGTAAAGTTTTTTATTTCTTTATATGATGCTTTCTTGCTTATCATTTCTTCAAATCATAATTCAGTCATGCTTGTTGCAATTCATGTTTTTCAACCGTATCATTGTGTTTGAAAAAATCAGAAAGGATCTCCTAATTTGTGACCCAGTGCACAAACCCATCCAATTTGACCCCTCTATGATTTACCAGACAATCTTGATCTTAACAATGTTACATATTCGTTATTCGATTTCCTAAACGTGAATCCTACACTCCTCCAGCTCAACTAAACATACAGAGAAATAAAACATGTCAACAAGTCATTCTCTCCAAAATCAACATTTCCAAATTTTGACCGACTGCCCCTAAAAATTTAAAACCTAATAACCGAACACCTCTGCACCAGTAGAGACACTAACAGCAGCTCCAACAACTCATAAATCACTTCCCATTTAATAAGAGGTAGGTTTCCAGAATTCAAAATAAAGTGCCATGCAAGCATCCAAACTCCAAAATGAAATATTTATATTTTTGAAGGTTATGGAATCTCTTTTATTAGGTTAAGAAAAGATATTAAGTCGTTATATAATTATCACCATTTTGTTGTCTTGCTCCCCTCTTTTTTACCTCTTCACCTTGGACTAAATCACTTTTGAGTGCACAGAACTATCAGTGTTTTGACAATAGTATCAGTCACTAAGCATGCAGTCATGTAAATTAGATGGATTGATGGCTCTCTAATACCTCAAGTTGTTGACTCTAAATTTGTAAGGTTTTAAAAAAATAACAAGTTTACCAGTTTCCATATTAGAAGTCAAACCTGATTGTTATAAAGAACACATGGCGCCTTAAATAATTTAAAAAGATGTCATAACTACAATGTGACTGCATTACATTCTCTTGATTTGGTAATAAAATTCAGGTTGTTGCCACAATAGAGCATTTAGAACTGTCTGGCTTCACCTGTTCTAGTACACAAAAAGACCAACCTAGTTGCTTACCTTACGAAACCTGGCAATCGTGTGGATATCAACCCAGCCTTCATCATCCATTTGCCTCTTCAGGTACTCATCCCGAACCAAATTTTGATCACTGCATGGCATAAACACAAGCATGCAAAACCAAATAAGAAAGTTCAAGTACATAACCACAATCAAGCTAGGAATAAGTAGCAAAATTCTGATAGGGATAACCTGAAGTAATATTCTATCTGCTTGCGCAGATCCACCAGTAGATCCGCTTTGTGGTCCTCAGCCATAGATGGTGGTGGTGGTGTTAACCGAAAAGCCGGCTTTTGGTCCTCATTCATTGGTGGTACTGGTGGTGGTGTTGGTGCAAGAGCCAGGTTTTGGTCCAAATTCAAATGTGTTGTGTTGGTTGGTGGTGGTGGTGGTGGTGGTGGTGGGCGCATGGTGACCAACAGGTACTGCACCGAGAGGCAGAGAACCGGGCGGCGCATAAGGAAAGTTATAAAAAGGACTGCTCAACTCTGCAAAGCAAATCTTTGTCATCAATGATCCATGAAAACAGTGAAAAGAAATCCAACAAAGTTCTCACCTGGATAGAAGGAACCGACATAGTAAGGCAGAGGCATAGGAATTGGAGGCAAATTGACATCATAATAATTTAGAGGGGGACCACTGGGGAGGGGAACACCAGGGGGGAATCCCATGGGCTGGGGCGGTGGCCACATTTGGCCGAAGCCGAAACCTCCGTTCCAATTGGGGGCTGGTGGGAGATTAAAATTCCCGCCATTGCCGCCGGGGAAGAAGGGGGCGCGGCTTCCTCTCCCGTGCTGAGGCCGGTGATTCCTGCCTCGATGGTGGTTCGGGGGAGCATGGTTGGGCCCCCGCCGCCGCGGAGCGGAGGGTCTCGGCGTCGCATCGAATTCTGCCGACGGCGCAGTCGGTCTCTGCGCAGGTGCTGGGTCGGGCTCAGGGGTTGATTCTGGCAAAGGATCAGGCTCAGGGGTTGATTCTGGCAAAGGATCGGAGCTCAGCTCGGCGGCTGGTATTGATGGGGGATCGATCACCTCCATTGAAGAGGTTTCGTCCGGGGTTTGCTCCGCGGTGGCCACGGCTGTGGTGGTGACGGCGGCGCGGATCTGATTGACCAAAATAGACGATAAAAAATTAACAAAAAAATTAAAAAAAATAGAGAAACCCTAGTGATAGAGTTAGTACCTGGGAGGAGGAGGAGGGGAGAGGGGGCCAGGAGGAAGACCCGCCCATGAGGTGGGCGGGAAGAGGACCGGAGGGGTTGCGGTTCCACGGGTTGGAAGACAGGGTGGAGGAGGGCTGGAAAGACGGAGGGAAAGAAGGTGAAGGGGGCGGATTGGAAGTCACGGTCATCCCTCCGCTTGTAGCTTATGAGAGCAAAGGTGGAACCGGGAGGAAGGAGAAAGATTGGAGTTTCGTACTTTAAAATCAATCTCCGGGATTATGGTGAGCAAGCAGAGTAGTATCACATTAGGAATTGTTTAAATCTAAATTTCGAACATATCCATCTAACATTAAAATTTAGCTTCTTTAAGTCCTAAACAGATAAGAATACCAATTTATGGCTAATTAATGAATTATCCATTTAAAATAAATTTGGATTTGATATAATAGATTTAGAATATAAAAAGATGATCCAACTAAATTTATTTATTAAATAAATTAAATTTAAATTTAAATCTTTAAACATTTAATCTCTTCTGATTCATTTAATAATTAGATCGAATCATAATCTATTTAATCTATTAATATCTATTTAATATATTTAAAACTTATTTAATATATTATAATCTATTTAATCCGATTCATTTAATCTGTTTAATCTATTTTATCTATGACTTGACCTCTTTAATAAATGAATTATATGGCTTATGTCATATTACTTATTTAATAAAAAGTCTGATGCTGAATTTTTGATCTATTTAATAAATAGATTAAATTTGTGTTGATAAATTTTTGATTCGATCCACATACAAACGGCCATATCTGATCCAATCCGCCTAAGTACCATCCTATGAACCAATTTGACCTGGTTCGAAATATTATTCTATTGCTAAGATGGGAATTATATGATTCGGCTAACTCCAACTTCATTAAGAGTACAAACTTGTGATTTTGATTGTAAATTGAAATGTAAACTCCCTAAATTGATTCAATGTAGTTTGATGACAAACTGAATTGGATAGCATTGAACTCTTTCTTTTCTAAAAAAGTTGTTTATAAACTATTTAGGATTATTATATACATCAAGAAAACAAAAGATCACTCTTGGTAATGCATGCACCAAGGAGTAAGAGATGTTGATCTCTCAAAATAAGGCATCATGTGCCTGGATTTTAAAAATATTTACTACATTCATTCGCATCTTTTTACCACATGTTTGCATTCCGGACCAACTCATGTGTTTCTTTTTTGGCAAGCTAACCAACTACAATTTCATTGGATTTGGTCTTGGAGTCAAGGAGGAACAAGAAAGAAGAAAAAGACAGATTTTGGAGTGGATTTGAAGAACATTCTTTTTCTTTTATAAAAAAGGACCATAAAAGAGGAGAGAGAGAATAGGAGGTAGAAAATGCATCACAGCAAGGATCTCTCTCCGATTTCAATCAAAAATAGAATTCCTTTGTAGTTATGGATGGTGGATAAATCACACTATAAATTCTTAGAATTTAAAATTCAAATATAACCATTCAATACTAAAATTGGACTGCTTCAAGTTATGAACCAAACTTATCCTGTCCAGAATTTTATTTTGACACTGACATAAGAACTATAGGACTTAGCTAGCTCCAACCCCACTAAGACTCCAAACTTATGATTTTAATTACAAATTGGATTTTTTACCTATTTATGATTAATTTTAAAAAAAAATTATCAAAATAATATCGAGCTCAAACTATTTATGAAAATACTACTCAGAAGAAAGTCATCCTTTCAAAGAGCGATTTTTTTGCCAACTCACCAATCTGACCTCCAGCTAGGAGCCAGGTGGACGAGAGAAATGAATCACCCTTTGATAGGGTGGCTTTATAAGTCGCCCTTTGATAGGGTGACTCTCCCTTTCTTTTGCTTCTCTTTCTTTCTGTGTCTTCTTTCTTTCTCTATCACTTTTTTCTCTTTCTTTCTGTATCCTTTTCAACCTGACCGCTAGTAGGGGCTGGTGGATAGAAAAATAAATCATCCTTGATAGAACAGCTTTATAAGTTGCCCTTTGATAGGGCGACTCTCCCTCTCTTTCTGCTTCCTTTCTTTCTATGTTTCCTTTCTTTCTATATCACTTTCTTCCCTTTCTTTCTGTATCTCTTTCTTCTATATTTTATTTATATTTAAGTTAATATCTTTATTTATTTTACTCTTCATTAACTTTAAAATATAAATATAAATAAGCAAATATCCTTCTATTTGAAATCAATAAAAATATCAAAAAAATTAAAATCCTTAAGAATAAGAAGTTAAAACTTAAGTTTTAGTTCAAGTTTTTTTTAAATCCGAAACTTTTAAAACTTTTCTTCTTCTGAATGAATAGGTTAAAGAGTTTCAAAATTTATTAAAAATTATTTTGTGACTCACTAACATCCAAGGATCAATTACCACCAAAATTTGTTGAAATCAGTTGGGCACAATTTATGGCTATCTGCTGTTACGGATCCTAAAAATTTTCTAAGTCAGAAAACTAACACCTATATGGAGGGCTATATAAAATATATATTTTTTTGAAATCAAAATTGACAGTAATTGATTCTTGATGTTAGTGAGTCATAAAATAATTTTTAATAAATTTTGAGACCCTTTAACCTATTCGTTCTGAAGAAGAAAAATTTTAAAAGTTTCAGATTTGAAAAAAATTTGAACTAAAATCCAAGTTTTGACTTCTTATTCTTAAGAATTTTAATTTTTTTGATATTTTTATTGATTTAAATAGTAAAATATTTACTTATTTATATTTATATTTTAAATTAATAGAGAGTAAAATAAATGAGAATACTCATTTCTTCATTCACCTAGCCCCCAGCTGGCGGTCACGTTGGTGAGTTGGCAAAGAAAGTTGCTCTTTGAAAGGGCGACTTTCTTCTAAGCGGTATTTTGTAAATATTTTGAGCTCGATATTATTTTGATAATTTTTTTTTAAATTAACCATAAATTGATAAAAAATTCTTGCAAATTAAAATGTAAACTAACTGAATTGATCCAACATAGTTTGGTAAAAAACTGGATTGGATGCTATTGAGCTTTTCTTATTCCAAAAAGTTGTTTATAAAATATATATGGTTGTTAAGTACACCAAGAAAATGAAAGATCCCCCTTGATGATGTACATATCAAAGAATATGAGACATTGATCTCTCAACTAAGGCATCATGTGCATCAATTTCAAGATATATATTGCATTCACTTGTACCATTTTATCTCATATTCACATTCCAGACCAATACTCTTACTATATTTTTTGGGTAAACTGACCAACTACTATTTCATTAGATTCGTCTTTGAGTTAGGGAGGAAGGAGAAAGAGAAAATATACAAAATTTTGGAATGGATTTGGAGAACATTCTTTTTCTGTTATAAAAGAGAGCCGTAAATAAGAGAGAGAGGGGGAGGGAGAAGAATCATCACAGTAGGGATCTCTATCTGATTCCTATCAAAAATAAAAAAGAACGCACAGATTTTGGACTTCAAGAACGTCCTCTTTCCCTTATAAGGAGGACAGTAGAAGAGAAAAGAGTGAGGGAGGGACAAGATGCCCCACTATAAGATCAATGATTCCTCTCAGAAATAGAATTTCTTTATGATTATGGAGGGCAAATAGAGTCCCATTACACTAAAATTCTTAAGATCTGAAATTCAAACATATCTGTCCAATATTAAAATTGAGCTACTTTGAGTCATAAACTAATAAGAATAATAATTTATGTTCTGATCTATGAATTACCTATTTTAAGTAGATTTGGATTTGATATAATGGATTTGGGTCATAAATAGATCAACCCATCTAGACCTATTTATTATATGGTTGGATTTAAGTTTAGATCTTTGTCAATTTAATCTATTCTGACCTATTTAATAATTGAATCGTATTATAACCCGATCCATTTAACCTATTAAGATCTATTTAACATATTTAAAACTTGTTTAACTTATTTTGATATTTTTAACCTAAACTATTTAACCTATTTACCCATTTTACCCATTTAATATGACTTGACCTCTTTAATAAATGGATTATGTGGCTTGGGTCAAGTTATCTATTTACTAAATGAGTCAGATTCAAATCTAAATTTTTGACCCATTTAATGAATAGATCGGATTTGTTTGATAAATTTTTGACCTGATTCACATCCGATCGGACATGTATTTGATTCGACTAACCTAATTATGACCTTATGAACCAATCCGATCTGGTCCAAAATATTAATATTCAAATATAACCATCCAATACAAAAATTGGGCTGCTTCAAGTCATGAATCAATCTGGCCCTATCCAAAACTTTATTTTAACATTGAGATAAGAACTATAGGACTTGGCTAGCTCCAACCCCACTAAGGCTATAAACTTATGGTTTCAATTATGAATTAAAATGTAAACTAACTAAATTGATCGAGTGTAGTTTTGTAAAAAAAACTAGATTGGATGCCATTGAGCTCTTTCTTTTCTCAAAAAGTTATTCACAAACTATACAGGGTTGTTAACTACACAAAAAAATGAAAGACTCCTCTCGATGACATATACATCGAAGAGTACGAGATGTTGATCTCTCAAATAAGCATCATATGCATCAATTTCAAGAATATCTATTGCATTCACTTACACCTTTTTATATCGTATTTGCATTCCAGTCCAATTCTTTTACTATATTTTTTAGGTAAGTTGACCAACTATTATTTTATTAGATTTGTCTTTCGGTTAGGAAGGAAGAAGAAAGAAGGAAAAGATGCAAAGATTTTGGAGTGGATTTGGATAATATTCTTTTTCTCTTATAAAAGAGGGCACAGAATAGGAGAGAGAGAGAGGCAAGGCGGCAAGGAGGGAGAAGACACACCACATCAATCTCTCTCTGGTTTCTATCAAAAATAGAATTTTTTTGTAGTTATGGATGGCAACTAGAGTCCTATCACACTACAAATTCTTAGGATTTAAAATTCAAATTGAGCATCCAATACTAAAAATCAAGCTGCTTCAAGTTATGAACCAATACCCAGTCCAGAACTTTATTCTACCACTAAGATAGAAATTGTTGCTGTTCGATTCGATCAAGGTCAGAGAGAAAGTGGCTGAGCCTCACGTAGGGATGCTGGCGCTGGAGTGAACTACAAAACAAGTCCAAATCGAAGATTTTTGCTCTGACGAGAATCCTTCGACATTCAAGTCAAATTCAAAGAATAATAGAAACAGCAATGAGTTATCCGAGAGAGATTGATTGACTTATCTTGATCCTCAAAATTTTGGTTGCTTATATAGAAGGCTGTCGAACAACTAGTGATCATGCATTCCTAAGATTACAGGATCGTTGTACATGCCACTGTGGGTGAGATAATTTAGCCCTTAATTACTCTCGTAGAGTGAAAAAATCGTTACTGATAATATATTAAGTGGAAGATTTAAATATCCTCATTGAATCCTTGAAGATTGTGTCTAACTTTTTAGCCTTCTTGAGTTGGGTGAGTGGTGTCATATCATGGTATATGAGGGTTCCATCTATTAATTGCATAGGCTATCAATCAGGAGCTGAGAGTGTGGAGAGATTTTAACATTCATATACTCTCATGTGGGGGTATTTATTGTTTTTGACATTTTCTGCATGATGTGGATGGTTGCCATGCATGAAAATAGTTAAGTATAAAATACCTCAGTTTGGTATGGAAATGGTCAAGTATAACTCAACTCAGCATAAATAAGGCTCAAGATAGCTCTTATCAGCATAAATAAGGCTCAGGATAGCTTTTTCCAGCATAAATGAGGCTCAGGATAGCTTTTATCAGTATAAATGAAGCTCAGGATGACTCTTATCAGCATAAATGAGCCTCAAGATGACTCTTATCAGCATAAATGAGGCTTAGGATAGCTCTTATCAGCGTAAATGAGACTCAGAATAGCTCAGCTCATATCAGGATAGCTTATATCAATATAAATAGCTCTTTTAAGTATATAGTTTAGGATAGCTTAGCTCAGCACATAGTTCATGATAGCTCAGCTCATATCAGGATAGCTTATATCATGATAGATAGCTCTTCTCAGCACATAGCTTAAGATAATTCAACTCATATCAAGATAGCTCATATCAGCATAGATAGCTCTTCTCAGCACATAGCTCAAGATAGCTTATCTAGCATAGGTATAGCTTAAGATAGCTCAGCTCATATCATAATAGCTCATATCAGATAGATAATTAGCTCAGTACATAGCTCAGGATAGTTCAGCTCAGTACATAACTCAGGATAGCTTATATCAGGATAGATATAGCTTAGGATAGCTCATCTCGCATAAATATAGCTCTTCACAGTAAGCATATGGCTCGGCATGCCTCTTCACAGCAAGTATATGGCTTGATATGCCTCTAAATCTATATCCCGAAATGAATTCGAGGTATCCATGATACCACCGTAACACTATCCCTACTCTTGAGTCTAAAAATTAGACGAAAGAGTACCACTGAAATGATACATCGGGCCTAGGGATTCCATCCACATATCCCATTAAGGCATCTGTTCCTCATTTAATGTGGATAGTGAAAGCAGCTAAAGAAAAGCTTGAATTTTGAGCTAATCTAAGATTTTTTAAGCTTAGGCCGATCTAAGGTTTTACGAGCGGCATGTTCGCTCTGCACTTCATACAAGAAAATCTTATGCTGTCTTTCACATGAGCATCTTGTGCTCTGCTCTTCTTCATGCGAGAGGCATTATTACTCTGCTCATTTTCAACCGATCAAAGGCTGGCCTGGATGAAGATCGACGGACTGGTTCGGATAGAGATCGATGGGCTGGAGGATTCAGAGATAACTTGACAAACTACAGAGGTTCATAGGTTGTCCTTCGCAGAAGTACGGTTCGGAGAAAAACTCGACGAGCTGGTTCTGATAGAGATCGATGGACTGCGAAGGTCCTGTAGATTGTCCTCCACAGGAGTACAGCTCAAAGAAAAACTTGACGAGTTGGTCTAAATAGAGATCGATGGGTTAGAGGATCTGAAAATAACTCGACGGATTGTGGAGGTCTTGTAGGCTATCCTTTACAGAAGTACGGCTCGAAGAAAAACTCGATGAGCTGGTCCAGATAAAGATCGACGAGCTGCAGAGGTCCCATAGATTATCCTCCGCAGGAGTATGACTTGAAGGAAAACTCGACGAGTTGTCCGGATAGAGATCGATGGGCTAGAGGATCTGAAGATAACTCGATGGACTGCGGAGGTCCTGTAAGTTGTCCTCGGCATGAGTACGACTTGAAAAAAAATTTGACAAACTGATTTGGATAGAGATCAACAGACTGGAGGATCCGAAGATAACTCGACGGGTTGTGGAGGTTCCCTAGGTTATCCTCCATAGGAATACGACTCGGAGAAAAACTAGACGAGCTGGTCCGAATAGAGATCAACGGGCTACGAAGGTCCCATAGGTTATCCTCTGTAGAAGTATGGATCACAAAAAATTTAACGAGCTGGCTCGGATAGAGATTGATAGGCTAGAGGACTCGGAGATAACTCGACAAACTGCAGAGATCCCGTAGATTGTCCAATGCAGGAGTACAGTTCGGAAGAAAACTCGACGAGCTAGTCGGATAGAAATCAACGGACTGGAGGATCCGAAGATAACTCGACAGGTTGTGGAGGTCTTGTAGGTTATCCTCCATAGGAATACAGCTCGAAGAAAAGCTCGATGAGCTGGTCTGTATAGAGATCGATGGGCTCCATCTGAGGTTTGTAGTTGAACCTGCACACAAAAGATGAGAGGACTCACTAGACCGCTTTAGCTGGATCTTTTGATTTTTTAATTAAAATAATATATAATTTTACTGATATTATTCTATTTTGCTTAGGTTGGCCTTTTGGTAATGTTGATCCTTTGAGGCTAGTTTTTTGAAAGCCTCATCTTAGACCTCACCTCATCATCGTGGTCTTTGTTCGATCTTCACTCCAGCTTAAGTGCTTGAAGATTTGTTGTACAAAAAGAACAATACAGTATAGTAAATAAGGTCTGAAAGCATTTTATCATGAGAATTGTAAACTCTGTTTGGAAGTTTTTGGATTTTGCTTGACTCCTATTATTTGTCT
Source organism: Elaeis guineensis (assembly GCF_000442705.2). Lineage (NCBI taxonomy): Eukaryota > Viridiplantae > Streptophyta > Magnoliopsida > Arecales > Arecaceae > Elaeis > Elaeis guineensis. The sequence goes on from NC_025993.2 coordinate 8,116,450, forward strand.
TAGTTTGAACTGGAGTTTTGCCTCAGTTTGGGCTTATTTTTTGCTTCAGATTAGCCTGAATTTAGGCTCTGGTCGGCCTTATTCTGGACTCGGGTTGGCCTTGATTTTCTCTTCTGCTCAAATTTAATTTCTCCTTGGATCTTCATGATCTCACCTCAGATCTGTAGATTTTATCTCAGATCTTGAATGGGCCTTTATTTGACCTCAGCTCAACTTTTCTTTTGGAAAACATCTCCCTTGTGCCAGCCTAGAAGATAGTAGCAGATAGGAACAAAAGCGTGGAGTGATGGGATGAGCATTATTACACGTCGAGTTCCATCAGAGTGGCTTCGGGTCCTCCTTTTTTCTTCCCTTTTTTTTCTTCTTTGGCTTGGACATGATCTTTGGCATGGTCCTATAGCCCTGCCAGTAAGAAAGGAAACAAAATATTGGATAAAAACTAAAAAACCTCTTATCAGGAGGATCCTGAGTTATGAAAACTTTCAACAGTCTCCTCTTTTGCTAGATTCTAGATATTATGATATCTTTTCTTATTTGGAGCTGCGGTCTCCTTTCTTGTTTGGATCCCTCTAAAAATTTAATTTTTGGATAAAATTGAGAAATTTTTGTGGTCTCAAATTTATTTGAGTGTCATGATCTCCTCCCTATTTGAGCCTACTCAAGAATTTTAAAAATATAAATATAAAAATAATTCAAAAATCGAAGAATTTTCGCATCTCCTTCTTTATTTTATTGATTTTTCCATCTTTGTTGCAAGTAGGTGGCGGGCACCATGCCACAGAGGTCGGAGTTGGCATGGGTGCGGGAGCAAGATGTATCTCCCACCACACATCGTTGTTCCGCCACATCATTTTGGATCACAGCAGTCTAGGTGTATACTCGCTGGACTGGCACATTGAACTGATTCGCACTAAACCCTGCGGCCAGCGGAGGTGATGGTGCTGGTGGTGATGGCGACATGTTGGCCTCGCTACCGGC